>NW_005841910.1:871850-912446 GCF_000455745.1 Alligator sinensis | reverse complement strand
TTCTCTAGTCTCTCCTCGTAGGGCTTGGTCTGCAGGCCCTTAACCATGCGAGTGGCCCTTCTCTGGACCCTCTTCAGGTTATCCACATCCCTCTTGAAGTGCGGCGCCCAGAATTGCACGCAGTACTCCAACTGCGGTCTGACCAGCGCCCGATAGAGGGGAAGTATCACCTCCTTGGACCTATTCGTCATGCATCTGCTGATGCACGATAAAGTGCCATTGGCTTTTCTGATGGCTTTGTCACACTGCCGACTCATGTTCATCTTGGAGTCCACTAGGACTCCGAGATCCCTTTCCACTTCCGTGCCACCCAGCAGGTCATTCCCTAGGCTGTAGGTATGCTGGACATTTTTCCTCCCTAGGTGCAGCACTTTGCATTTCTCCTTGTTGAACTGCATTCTGTTGTTTTCTGCCCACTTGTGTAACCTGTCCAGGTCTGCTTGCAGCTGTTCCCTGCCCTCCGGCGTGTCCACTTCTCCCCATAGGTTTGTGATACTAATACTTTCTCATAGCTTGGAGGTGAACTCGCAGAACTGATAATGACTTTACATATTATATCAATCTGGACTGGACTGTTAGTCGTCTAACTGTAGTAATTAGGAAAAAATACACACACACACACACACGCACACACACACACACACATATATATATATATATATATTCTGTTTTATTTAACTTGGATTTAGTTGGATTTGCTGCACTTTCCAAATTAAATGAGTCTCATAATTACGTACCGCACACCATCTGGTTAAGTATATTTTATAGCCACAGTTCTTTCCCAATGCTAGATTTGTATTTCCCAACATGAAGACAGTCCTTTCTTAGTCACTCCCCCGCTAAAGCTTGTCAGAGTATTGCCTGAGTGAGATCTAAGAGGACTTTCATAACTCAGTTATAAACAAGTTGGGCTTGAGGGCTTTTTCTTAATACATGCATGTTTTCCAGAGAGCAACAGTGATTCCAGGTTTTCTAAGCATAACAGTGCTATCTTATTTATGAAGCCAGGTAGCACATGAGCCAAAAGAAAATAGGTTAAAGGAAAAAACGGTGCTTACTATAAGGGGGTGTACCATAAATACCATTCTGTATTCAGATACCAGAGAAAAGTTGCACACCGAGTGTATCACTTAACATTTGGAATAGATTTTATGCCCTAAGAAGACACTTCCAGGACCACATTTTACCCTAACTCGTACCCCGCTGCCACATGGTTGCAAAGGCAGAAGGCCGGACAAAATTTAGCATCTTTTGCATTTCTCTTAGCTGTTAGTTTTTCTTTAAAGCTGGAAAAGTATTCCTAGGATCATCATTTCTGAAGGGAATTAACCTTTCTTTAGCAATAATGAAGTGTGATGCCCAGCCTCGTCTTAAGAGTCAGCAAAAGCCATGCCCTGTTTTGCACCTACTCTTGCCAGCAGAGCCCTCTTTCACTCCTTTGATTTTAGCGGGAGGTCAGTGTATGTTGTGTTGCTAAACTATCCTCCTGATGTGGTGTCACTGCTAAACACTGTGTGAAATGTGAAATAAGATTAACTTGAATGTGCAAAGATTAACTTAAAACAGCTTACTGCATACTGCTCCGGCATTTCACTCGTGGGAAAGATGGGCTCTTGCTGCTATTCATTCCTGAGACCAGTTGCCAGTATTTAGCTTTTCTAGTTATTGAAGCACCAAAGCACCCAAAATAATTGAGTGATGGAGAGCTCGGAGAAAGTCATTTTATAAATTTCTGCTTGGTGGAAAAGAAGAAAGAGGGGATGGTCTGCTGTGGCCTGTGATTCTGAAATCCCATTTCCACCTCCAAGTTCCTGTGAGACCTTATAAAAGTCACCTAGAGCGGTACAAAAGGAATAATAGCACTTCTGTATCTCGCAGGCCTGCTCTGAAGTGTTCAGAGGTGTGAGGTGTTCAACTAATTTAGAAGCGGGGACCGCACAAATGCCTAAGATAGCTAAGGTTTACTGAATAGATTTCAATTATTGGAGAAACTGGATAGGCTCTTAACACCCCTTTCTTGAACACTGGCTTTCTTTTTTCGCAGCTTCTATTTTGGGAAGGGGAGAAAGTTAGTAATTTCTTTAATGTAACTAATATTTATAGGGTGTAATGAGCATAAAGCTGAGCTGGATAAGTGCTGGTGAGGCCATTTGGCTCTTTTGATCTGTTTACTCATAGTATGAAGGGGGCAAAAGCAAAGAAAAAAAGTGGGGGGGAGGGAATAGCTCAGACATTGATATTTATCTGTAGGAGATGGACACCGAGATACTGAAATTATTGTTAATTTTAACACGAGCAGGATTTCTAAATCCCTTGAGTCTTTTAAGGAATGCCCTTGCTTCACACATTAGGGGATATGGCAGACTGGACGGAGTCATTCAGGGCCTTCTCACGGAAGCAGTATGTGTTCAGCTTGTGATTGAAACGGGGAAGGATCTGTTCCATCGAAGGCCACCTCTAGGCATTACAGGTATCTCACAGTTAACTGCTTGATTGTGCAATTCCCTTGAGATCAGCTATGCTTGCAAAGTACCTGTCATGCCATAAAACATTCCAACCAACTATAAAGGTGGACCTTAAAAGTATGTACTAACTTTATAGCTGGTTGCTATTGAGCTTTAACTTGCATCTATAGCAGGGCCTGCAGCTGCGCATGCTGCTTCCCCACAACTGTGCTTCCCAGGGTCCGGGCCCACCTTAGTCCTGACAGCTGCAATCTCCCAGCCCTGGGAGCATGTGGAGTCGGCCGCATCTCCCAGCCATGGGGGTATGTGGGGCAACCCTGCAGCTGGGAGGCTCCCAGCTGTGGGAGCTTCTTGTTAGTGCAGGGAAGCCCAGGATCTGGATCTCCTTGCACTGGCCATAAGGGATGAGTCACACAATTGTGGGATTAATATGTGATCCCACAATCGCGCCTTCTGCCATGCATGTACCACGTGTCTTGTGACTTGCCGTGCTGAGCTGAGACCTTAGAACACAATCAAATGTTCATGGCTTTGTACTAGTCTTGGGGAACCTCCTTGACCCTGCCGAAGAATCACTGGATTTAATGATTAGATTAGAGTCCCAATACCTCCTTCACCTTCCTGGTCCTGACAGTAGTCGCCCATTATCAAGACCCATCACCAAGTAGTAAACACTCTCCAAAAGACTCTTTGTGCACTCCATTTGCATGTTTCATTACTTGCATGTTTTATCTTAATGGATCTAGCATAAACCGTACTGTACTATTGTACTGCAGGGTATCAGTGCCCTTTCTGTACTGCTTTATGCTACATATCCCCCGTTTGCCTTGTGATCAATGCAGTATTTTATTCTAATAGAGTGAGACAGGTCCACACAATTTCTTGATGGATTTCCCCCCTGGAGGATGAAACACTCATTTTATTTTCACTTCTTCATTTTTCTTTGTTGAGAACTGATTTTAAAGAAGGCCACCTTTATTCAGTGGCGATTGGACATCTTGATTTGAAACGGATGCTTCAGAGGATCAGATAATATGATCAGAGCAAAACAGTCCAGAGTCTACAGTTAGCTAAAGGTTTTGAATATGACAGACATAGATTTTCTACTTATTTATGGGGGTGGGCTGTGTCAGCCTTAGTATGATTTCCAATGTATTTGGTTTCAACACAGATTGTTTATACCCCTTTCAGCAGATGGCTGTGGTGCTGGAGATTCCTCATTCCACTCCAGTCCCATCTCTGTATAAATTTAAAGCAATTCAAAGAAGCAAAACAAAATGAAAATAAATATCGCAGAGAACTGATACTATCCAAACCTCATTCGAGATCCCTGCAACAGTGGGGAATTTGACAGAGTAATTGGTTTAGAAGGTCCTGAGCACCGATTTCAGGCCCGTATTCTTGCGCAAACTCAGATTCACTTTAAAATCGTCCCATGCCTTCACGCTACACTTTGGCGTATACCGAGGGGCAATGAGTAGGTGCAACGTGTTGCTTGGTGGCAGCTTCAGGATGAGAAGTATGGGCAAGACCTCTGAATCCGGGGGCCCTGGCGCTTGTCGCCCTTCTGTGCCAATGGCACCTCTAGTGGAGGAGATAATCTGGTTCAATATTTCTGTCTTATATTTTATTTTTTTCCATCTTTTTTCTATATGGTACATAATAGCCAGCCAACTTCAAATGCCCAAAAGCACTTTAAATTGTATTAACTGCTTTTTTGTTTTTTGTCTTTTTTTTTTTTTTGTCTTTTAACAAAACAGTTGGGATTTGTAGAAAATCACATAGCCCAATACCAAATGATCCATATATAAATGCAACCTCTTCCTTTATAGTGTGTGGCTCATAAATCCAATCAAATATATGAATAATTGCAGGGCCTCTTGAGCGGATATTCAGGTAGCTATTAACAGCGTTACTTTTAAAAGGAGCATTTTTTGCATCTGAAACCTTCTGAACTCGGTCTTTCTCCTTAATTTTGCAACAGCAAATGAAGAGCATGCAGTGGCTTTTGGCTTCTGGTTTGTCAAAATGATTGTCAGGGAACTTAATGAGCTTTGTGCCAAACCAATAGCTTTAGTAACATATGTCTTCAAAAAGAATCTCACTCCTGCTGGCTGGCCATGTAGTACTTCTCAGCAGGGATGCTGTATCTCCCCGTTAAGCTTATAAATTTAACCTTTAAGTGTTTCGAGCCGCCCATTTCGATTTAGGACTCATAATTACTGTTGCGCTGATGAAAACCTGAAGTGCTATCTTGTGCAAATTATGCGACGTGAGTAACCTGCTTCTTTTTTTTTTTTATCATTCATTTGAATTGTGTTTACTTTTGCAAAGGAAAAGTTTTCCCAGATTAGCAGGTTCTGAAATCGGCATTGTGAAACATGTCCTGGTTTTGAAAGACAAAATAAAATATGAAAATGCATTCATGCTCCTAGCTTCCTTTGGTGAAGAAAAATGAATAGACAGCACAGCGACTATCTTCAGTGAAGCGCAGTTGCTCTACAGGTTTGCATCACACAACGATGCGCAGTGTCATTACTGTAATCTAACTAGATTGCTGTACCTCAAGGAAACAATTGCAGATTAAGTGTTATGTAATTTACTGGGCTATGCATTAATTCAATAATGTTGTGGAAATCGGCTGGGCATGTAATTAAAGCAGATTTTTACTTGACTTTACCAAGTAGTCTTGGAGTGATACTGCATGGATCTTTGTGCTTAAAGAAAGTGGTTATGGAAGAAGACTGCTAGGTAGTTAAAATATTAACTTTAGAAAAATATGAAGCTTTATGACAGTGTTTCCCCCCCGACATTTACTGAGGTTTATATATAAGCATTTATCCTATCTCACGCTGATTCTGTGGTTTGTAGCAGCGATTGTTTCATACACATAATTTAATTCTCTTTCTTCAGACCCTGACAGTGTTAAAATCAGTGTGTCAGCAGTCTGAATAGCAGTCCTCCCAACAAGGCTGGGAGGAGGACGGCAGGGGGAGAGTATGATTGACATACATTTTGAGCCTTTTTTGTGCTTTAGGATTAGTAAAACATTCACTGGAAAACCTGTTCAAATGGATAGTATGCAGGCTTGCAGCCATACCACGTCATGCTGTGATCCTGTCAGTTCTCAGAAGCTGAGTAGCCTTGGGCATGTTTGGTACCTAGATGGGAAACCTCTGAAGAGAAACCCAAATGTTGCGTGAAGGGGCTTTGTGGTGATGGCATTCCTCCTTGTATGTCACTGCTGTCCCCGACACTCTTCTCAGAGACTTGTAGGCCAAGGCAGGTCTGTCTGATAAAACTTTTTTGACCGATGTCCTGACCTTTTTTAAAATCTCAGAATCCATGGCACTGGGCGAGTAGGATGGCCAATCCCTGAGCAACGACTAACCTCCAACATGGATTCATTTCAGTCTTGTTTGCTCATTGTCCTGCCTTGTGAAGCATTGCTCTGGGCTATCATAGCCAATTATGATATTATTATGAGATTTGCATTTCATTTCTCAGTGACGTGATCCCTCATCATGGGTTTTTTAAGTCCATCTTTTAAGCAATTTGGCTGCCGTAGCATCGTTGTGAATATGGCCAGTTCATTGGACCCAAACGGTTGAAAAGTGCGTCGAAATTGTCGTTCGTATTTCATGTTAAGCAAACAGGGTGCATACAAAGAATATGTGGACACAGAGGTGGTGTGACTTTCATTGCCCACATTGTCCGTCTTCTTTCCAAATTCTGAGCTTACAGCTAATAACAGTTATTGGAGAGAATGGTAAGTGTTTGATATGGAGGAATGAGTGTGATGCCATAGTACCATCTTGGAGGCAACATAGGACCCACTTATATGTTCAGGTTTGCAGGAAAAACCCTGCCTGTTGTCAGAGCTGCATAGCTGTTACTTCTTCCCTGTTCTCTCTTAACAGACAGGGTTAAATTCAACTGCCTGCTGCTTCTCTCAGCTACAAATACAGTCATGAAATAGGTACATTTCCCATGGATGCACTAGATCAGAAGCTGCTTCCAGTCATGCTCCTGTCAATCAGGAGCTTCCACTTTGAAATGATGGGAGTTGGATTTACGTAAGTCTGGAATAACTGGGAACAGAAACTTCTCTTCTAATTAGTGTCACTAAGTATATTTGAGCAGATGTTATTTTTCACATATTCTCCTTCTAAATGAATCCTTGCATGGCACAATGCAGCCTTACTGAACTAACTCTCCAAAATACGCCTAAATTTGGAGAGCTCAATTCTGTGTCTAGGGCTCGGTTGAATTAAAAATGAGTGCCTTCACCTTTTGTGCCCCATCCGCCTCCCTAACGTTTGTCAGGAGAAACCTCTTGGTTGTGTGCCTACTTTCTGTGGCAAAAACACATGGGCATTCATTCTCAGTAGTTGCCCCTCTACTTTGAAACTCCTTCTCCCTTGATGCCCAGCAGAGCCCAAGTCTGCCCATTTTCTAGGAGCATTGTAAGACTTCCATGTAGGCTTGTGTAGACCAAGAAAGGTTAAATCAGGAATTGTTGAGAAAGGTTTTTTGTTTTATATCTCATTGTAATATTTTACCTGTTTTTGAGGCAGTTTTCCTCTTATTGTAAGCTGCGCCCTGGGCCTTCATTGGAAAGGGAAGCATAAAAAGTCTAATGAATAAATACTTGAATGAGCTCTTCTTCTCTTTGACCCAGAAATACTGCTGTTCTTTGTGGGGGATTATTCCATTTCTTTTTTAAATGACTCACTGCTATGGCCCCGCTGCTTCTCACCAACTGCTGCTCTGTCTATGCAAAACCATGCTGCTAAACATCTGCATTTCTAGCCATTTTGACTACTTCAGTCCTCTCTTTGCATCTGTTCAGGAACTTCCTGCCTCTCCACATCTAATTACAGCTGTTTAAAGCACTACAAGGAGCAGCGACCTCCTTGGTCTCTGTTCTCATTTCCTCTTGTGCTCCCTCTTGATTCTTTTCCCCGGTCCTCTCTTCCTTCATCTCCTTTTCCAGTTCTCAACTGTGCATTCATCCATCCTACTTCACTGGCGCAGAATGGTCTCTCACTTCAACCATTTTCATCCCACTCTTCCCACTCTCTGATTCCTCCTTTCAACAATATCTCTCAATAATTTACATAACCAATCATTTTACGAGCCAAAAGGATGGCACACCTGCGTACTCAAACGGGGTTCGTGATGGATGCTTTGCTCCTCACATGACATCAGTGGAAATGAGGGCTTTCCAGACCTATTTGGCTTCTAGTCATCCCAGTTGCCCTTACTGGTACCCCACAGGTATCGTTGACTGCAATACAGTGATAGAATAGCATTCACGACTTATTTTGCCCTTGTGATAGAATAGCATCCACGACTCAGTCACCCTGCATTAGGTCTGCAGGGCTAGTCAGAATATAAAACAGTACAAACCTATTTTTGTCTCTAATTTTGAATGCATACATAGGAAGACTGTGTGCTGAGTGACTGTGCTATCTCAGCTTTGTCACTGCCAAGAGCCCAACCACACTTGAGATCCACTTCTCCCAGGAGTTCTTCCTCTCCTGTTGCATTTTCATCTTGACATTCATCTCCACACCATCCTGTCTCCTGAACTGCTTTGTCTCTGCATATTATACTGTCATTGTTTATCTGTTTCATAATATATTGCAAGTTACTGGGAGGACATACCATGTCTTCCTCAGGTTGTAAAGCGCCGTGTCTCTTTCAGATGCAGCGGACATTATTTGTAATAATAATTGCTGGGCTTAATTATGTAAGTGACATTTATCTTTAAATCCAGGCAGGAGTTTGTTTTCTTCCCTTTGTCTGTAAGTTCCTCTGGTAACAAATAACACATCCCACCTCATATTAATTTTAATGGACACATCATGCCATTTCATTGCTTTGCTCTAAAAGACCTCGCAGGTTCCAAAGACAGAGGATGCTGAACAGATCTGCTATCTTCACAAGAACAAATGCTGTCCATAAGAAAGATGGGAGGGGGGAAAAACCCGCACAGCAGCAAATATTTAATTAAAAGAGCTGCTTGGGCTACCTCATTGTGGCAGCAGCTGCTTAAACAGAGATTCGTCTTTTAAATAACTTCAGCTAAATAAAAGGAGAATAACGGGGCATAGAAGGAAAAGCTCAAAGGGCATATGCTGTAATTGTGAAAGTGGGGGAGCATGGCTTTCATTTCTACAGGGTGATGTCTTCAGCAGCCGATGGCTCCTTTCTTTGCCAAATGCCCTCCTAGCACCAAAATAATCAGAAATCTTTCTTCTTCTCCTTTTTTTAAATGCTGCTGGCAAAAAGTAGGCAGCAGAGGAAATAGAGGAGAGCAAGCCCTATGAGCCAAATTCTGATGTCTGCTAAGTTTTACTGAGCCTGACTCCCACTGTCTTCCATACAAAGTAAGAACAGAACAAAAGCAGAGCTGATGATGCAAATTAAGGGCTGCAGGATTTAGCTGTAGTACTAAATAACCTTGCATTCCAGGTGAAATTCAGTAGGTTGCAATGAGTCTACGTGGGACCCTTTGAACCCTTGACTTAAGACATTAAAGTAAATTGTATCCTCTGTGGGTAAGCTGTCTTCATTTCATAACAGATGGCTGGCTGTCAGTTTTGTGCCTATCCTCCTGATATAACATATTTTGTTATGTCTCTGAGGAATAATATAGTTTACTTGTTTTTATATAAGATACAGTACTACTACTATTACTACTACAGCTCAAACGGTTTGGAGCAGACTGTGCTAGGTTCCATACACTTGTGTAATAAATTATATTCCTCACTTCAAAGAGCTGTGATATATCAGACAAGAAAAAACACGTGCATTAGACAATGAGGCAGGTCAAATGAAGGTGTGGGAGACAGGGTAATGAATATGGTAATGTGCACACAATTCTTAGCTAGTCAATAGTAACAATAGCAGTTCTCAAACTTGCCAGTCATGTTCAGGTTGTAGTATCCTGTATGCTTTATAGGACAGGGGAATTGTGAAGGGGATGTGAAGGAGGATAAGATAGTGGCTTTATGGATTGTGACCTGGAGCTGTCCTAGTGATTAGTTAGTAGAGTCAAAGAAAAATGACCAACAGTGCATATTTAACTGTGCATATTTAACTAGTATGTTCTAAAGGGTGAGGCTAAGTATTGATCATAGAAAGACATGCAAAAATATAAAGGTTCTATGTATATAATGCCATTAAAAATCATGCATGGGTCAATATGTCATGTTCTTTATCTGTATTGCAAATTTAACTCATCAAAAGCTCGTGCCCAAAGAACGAATTGCAAATAAAAAGATATCCTGTTCCAAAGTCAGGAAACAAGCTGATGCTCATAAAGGAGCTTAAGTTTAAGGTTGCCTAATATTTATCATTGTAAAATCCTTTTTTGGTGCTTATATCTTTTCCAAGCTTCAGCCACTTGGGGCTGAAATTCCCCAGGCCTCATGGGCCATGTCCAGACGTGCGTGTATGTTTGGTTCCCCAAGGACAACTAGCAGCGGCGCAACTTCTGTCACTGCTAGTTGTCCGTGGGGAATGCCCATGCCATGCATATGCTGGCACATGGCAAGTTATCCCGGGTGGGCTCGGGGAGACTGGGGCCAGCAGTGGGCTGGCCACAGCAGCCTTACCTAGGGGCCTCCCAGTGCTGCAGCAGCAGCAATCCCACCATGCGGAGCCTGGCTGGCAGTGGAGTGTAGCTTCAGCTGGCCAGGCTTCGGCTTTGGGCAGCACATAGCTCCACTTTTTTTCTTTGGCTTTTTGACCCCAGGTCAAAAAAATCCACAAAAAGTCAAATATACAGGGGTCAAAAAGCCCTCCATGCTGCTCCCTTGCAATGCAGATAACAACGAAACGTGTGGTATGTGGTGCTGCAGATGTGTCTGCGGCCCCACATCATACAGCTGTGCTCGTCTGGATGTGGCCATTGGGTGCCATATATTTGCTTTCTCTGTCATTTTTAGTTGAAACTTAAGAAAAAAATATTTCAGCTGTTTTTCTTGAATAAGATTATGGAGAGAAAATATCTTACTGTGTTCAAAATATTCTTATTATAGAATATTTTTAGATTCTTAGATTCTTATATTATTATAAGCATTAGCAATTGCATGTTTTTGTGCAGAGACTTGAAATTTAGTAGGGAGCCGTGCGGGCATTGGGGGTATTGGGGCCACAAGGCAGTGTGTCACCTGGCCTTTTTGATAGTTTGAACATGCTCAGAGTACTCAAAGCTGGATGGTTTTGGAGTTGCTGAAATCCTTACGTCTGAGGGTAAGGTATACCCGCCTTTGTGGATAAAGGGGGCCAGTTTGGATAGATCTAAGCTCTCTGATCTGTGCTCTCTGTGTGCGTGGGGTTGACAGATGAAGACGGGTGAACGAGTGCAGACCTGAGAGGTCAATCTCTTCCCTGATCCCTGTGTGGTTGGAGCAGTGTGAGTCTTGATGGTGAGGGACTGACAGAGAGTTGTGTAAGTCTAGAGCTCGAACACAGTTTGGATGAGGGCCCAGGGGAGCAATCCTGTCTATGAGGCACGTGGTCTGGAGTGTGTATTGGGTGCAGAAGGTGAGAGTCTCAGGAACCAATACCCTTATGGAGTAAGAGCCTGGGGCTGTCAGTGGGTGAACAGCGTGTGTGAGTGCTGTGGCGAGACAGAGAAAGAGCAGGATTGCTCTCTGGCACTCTCGCTGTTGGATTGCTTTGTTGATAGCTTTAATGGTCTGTTCTGTCATTATAGTGCTATTGACCATATTTAATATGTCTATAGTAGGGCTGTGCGAAGCTTCAGGTGGTGAATTGATTCAGAGGAGATTTGGCCCAATTCAGTGGCTGAATTTCCAAATCCGAATTGAATCAAGGGACCAATTTAAAGTTCCAAATCGATTCAAAGCTCTCCGAATCTTGGGAAAAGATTCAGAGAACTGATGATTCGGGCAGTCCCCGGTGGCTGCAGCAGGAAGCTGCAGCCAATTCCAAACTGGTAAGTAGGGGGTGGGGGAGGGGGAAGGGGACCATGGGGGGACCCCTGCCAGCCCCCCCACCCAGCTCCAGCCAAGAGAGAACATCCAAATCTGGCTAAGTTAGTAAGTGGGTTGGTATGTCTAGACATATCAATTGGTACCAATATAGATATCGGTATGTCTAGACGTCTCCTTTCCTAGGGTGCCTGTATGTGAGTGCAGAGTCTGCTCCAGCTCTGTAATTACAGCGCATCAGAGCAGACTCAGTTAATTGAGTATCCAGAAGCGTGGTAATTACCTCGCTCCAGCAGCACTCATGTCTTGTATATCACCATCCCTGTGGTTCAAAATGGTGGTGGGGCACTTCACCTAAAGGTCACTGAGTGAGCTTCATTCCAAGTGCCCCTGCCACCATTTGATGCACGGGGACACTGATACACAAGACACTGCCCCCCCCCACCCATGGAGCATGTGTAAAAGTGTCTCTAGAGACTATTTTTCCATTATTTTGTACAGGAGGAAAGAATAGGGGTAGAACTTTGTGTAAACAACAGCAGACAACAAAAGCTACTACTGCGTTTTCCTTCCAGTTCCTATAGCCAAAGTTTTGCCAGTGGCAGGATGTGAGTCTCTGCTATTGCATGGTTCATCTGTTGCTTAAAGATGCAGTGTGAGGCAAAGGGTGCACAATCTATTCTGACAAGAAGGTCTTTGGGCTTCAGGGAGGAAGTCAGCTGCAGGCTGTGATAAACTGCAGACCATGGCTTTGGTGTCATTTTTACGCTAAAAAATCCATTGCTAATACAAACTCTTATTACTTTACTGTGGAAATATCACATGTGCCCTTCCCAGTGTACCTGATGGTTGATTATTGCTGGGCCAGACCTTGGAAAGTTTTCAGTGCCTTCTGCAAGGGCATCCGTTCTCATTAACCATGGCAGAGAAGGTCCTTAGCATTTGGCAGAAGGTGCTGATCCCCTTGCTGAATGTGGCTTGGAGTGCAAAGATACAATGGTGTGGCACAATCCTATATAGGAACTGAGTTCCCCCAGCTTCCTTTGAAGACAGTAGAAGGTTTTTAGAATCTAATGTACCTCAAAATCAGGTCCTTCAACACCCTTTCATCTGCCTCTGTGCTCTTGGGATGTAAGAGTTTACTGCTGGACTTCTGTACTGCCAAACCTTTGGCCAATCATGTGTGTAGAGCCAAGCCCCATGCCATTCTCTATCCCTTTCTAGTATCTACCCACAAGCTTACAGGGTCAGTGTCTTAAGAGGAAGAAAAACACTACACAAGCGACTCAATTCCTTATTAGGACACCTCTTTGCTTGAGAGCGTATACCTAAGTGCAGTCGACTTGCGGAAATAGACAGTGTGCATGTGCATGCTGTACAGGGAGAGAACACTTTCAGATAAACCAGTCACTGAAAATATTTCATCTTCCAGTTCACAATAGAAGGGGGAGATTGAGCAGGGATCCAGCCAACGTATGGCAATTCTTCTTCTCCAACTATTCAAGTAACATTTCCATTGGTAAAAGATTTCATCTTCAAACTGCGTGGATGTCAGCTAGATTGCCTCAGAATAGTCACTTGATATTTCAGAACAATGGTGTAAGGTGAAGGCATTAATACAGAGAAATAGGGATCTAAAGAGGGAAAATTGGGAAAAAAATTTGGAAGGCCTTTTATTCCTTAGAGTATAAAAGCTAAACAAGAAAAGCAATAAAGCCCAAACCAAATAAAGTCGCTTCTGCTCATGTTCAGAACTAATTCTCATCTCATCAGCGATTCAGTTCCCCTGAAAGCTTTGATTCAAACATTTCCATTAACACCAGCTATTGAAACAAGATGATGACCCGATAAATTGTAATATTATGCTATTTAATAGAATGTTTTAGACTCTTCTATTAAGATTATGTACACTTTGCTCCACTGAGATCTCAGCTGAAAAGTTGTACTATAACAGTTTCTCATATACCTCCTCTGAGATCATAATAGCTCCAAAGGAATATGCATGTTGCTTTTATTTACCCCCTGTCCCTTTAAAAAATATATATTTAAGCTGTTTCAAAAAAGGGAAATTTATTTAGAAAGATGGTTAGGAAGTTGAATTAAAATCACGACTGAAGAAACACAATGCAAATATGAATGCAGTGCAGATGCAAGGCAAAAGTGAATTTTCTATTCACTGTATGTAACTCCCAGTTGTTAAAGGTGTCTTACCTAGGTAGTTAAAATACCTAGGCAAGCCAAGTTTGCTTTTTTCTGGTGAAAGTAAAAATCCTTTTAATATTTTATTCCATGTACCACTGAAGATTGCAGCTCACATTGATAATAATGGAAGATTATCTTTGCACCAGAATTTCTAAATGAATCTTGGAAAACCTGGCAAACTATTTTTTGATGAGGGTTTTGTTTTCTCTCTTGACACAGGTAAAATTCCCTAGATTAGTAAGGAATGAATAAGAACTGCAGGATCTGGCTCAGTGTGGTGTGAATGAAGCTCAGTTTATACTCTTAATTTGTTTTTTTTAATGTAGTTTTGTGGTTAAATCATTAAATTTTCCTTGGTTTTCTTAAGTAATCCCTTGTATCTCTTATCAAATAAGAAATGCCGGAAGCTTAATGGACTTGACTTATCAGGAAATGCAAGCATTTGAAAAAACTCCATGAAGCTAGAAAAGCTAATCTTTCATTACATAGGAAGGAGGAAAAAATCAGAGGAAAGCAGTAAGTACACAAGACTGTTGTCAAGAAACCCTCCATTGTCATGAGTGAGTGATTGCAATTTAAATTAGATCCACACAGTGTCCTGGTGGATTTCATTTTCTGGTAACAGCATTATGTTGAGATATGAGTAGCATCAATATAAGAAGAGATTTCCTCATTATTATTATTGGTGTTGTTGTTAAGATGTGTTTTCTTTTAAGTTTTCAAATCTAGAAACCAGTAACAGTTTCTTCTGGTAACCCGCGGGGAACATGCAGAGCTTAGGTATAAATATGTTTGCTGAATTGTAAGGCAGTATTGTGAAAGCTGCCCTTATAGCAGAGGATGAGACAATACATTCTGACTCAATATTTTCAGGTTGTCTTCCACTAGTGATACACCTTACAAATAAATCTGCCTTCTTGGGTTACGTCAGAAATGGATAATCTCTAATGGCTCACATGGGAATAATAGCTATTTTCTATTGTTTGTAGGGGTAATTCATTTGCAATTAAATACCTTTTTCTCCCATACTCGGTGTCATCTAGCTACTAGTGCAGGGAACTTTCAAGGAAACGCGAACCCCATGCTGTGAAAATCACTATACAAAATGGAAACCTCCTTGCTGTACAGTGGTTACCATTGTAGTCAAATGATTTTCATGGCATCAGAATTGCTCCCATACTGTGAGTTGCCACACTTTTAAATGGAGAGCATTATGTATTTGCTGGTTTTTGTTTTCTTCCTTTTCTAGCTGACAAGCGCAGCATTCGTCTTCTGACAAATTTACAATAAATCACATATATGCGTATAGGAAGGAAAAGAAGCTTTACACTGAATTAATGATCAAATTAGACCCAAAACCTGCAAGGAGCTATGTTCAGCAGACCTCCTTGACTGTATTAAGAAGCCAGTCAGTCTTTGCATGGCTTTCCGCCTGGTGAATAACATCCTGAGGGTGACTGAAAACAGAGCAGCAGCTAAAATCCTATATTCATTTAAAATTCCCAGTGAAGAAGAGTTTGCCTTAAAAGGTTATGGCTGCAGTATAACACGTTCATTTTTAACCTGACAAAGATTTTACGCAACGCAACTAATTGTGCTGTGCTTGAAAACAGGCGCACAGAATATATTAAAAGGGAAAGTATCCTCGACACAAATTCATTTTCTGATCAAGACAATTTGCATCAGTTTCATGTGGGAAAACCTGTTATTAACAATCTTGTCGGAAAACAAGCGGCGAAACTGCTTTTATTTCCTTTGTGCACTGCTGCCATTCCATCTTCTCATCATCATGCCCTGTTGCCACTGTACTTTGTTTTATGCTTCATGGTTGACCTATGAGAGAAAATGCTAATCACTGGTAAAAATTCCAATTAACATAAAACTAGATTTGGCCAAAAACATTAGCGACTCAGTTGGGAAATGTATTGCAAGTCAAAAAGTAATAGCAGGAGAGCAACACAAGAAATGTATATTAAAATGCTTAATGTGCTTTCAGTTATGCCCATGACACACTGATTATGGTTGCTATGATATCACTGAGGGGGCAATTTGACTCTCCATTTTTTGCAGGCGTGTGGAGGGGAGAGAAACAAATTCACACTATTTATCTTTTAATAAATATTGCATAATTGCCTACTTTATTTTTCTAACAGTGGCAAAAATAAAATAAAATAAAATAAAGCTCTGTGCTACTGACCTGAAAGTTAATAGTCCAAGATGCACAGCAATGATATCAATGGAGCTGCACCAAGAATTAACCCACTCTCCAAAGAGTTGCTAGTTGTAGTTTGTCTCTGGCCACACTTTCTGGAACTTATATTCACCTATTCCCATTCTGCTACAGCCAGATTCAGCCATAGCAGTGCTTTCTGAGTATTTAGAAGGACAAGGATAGTTATCTAAAATCTATGCAAGTACTTAAAATGGCACTTACATTATGGCTGAATGTATGGGTTGCACTTACGTGTGTAAAGGTGAAATAGAATTTGGCCCTCAATGTTAGGACTAAGGAAATGAGCAAAGTTAAAAATAAGAGGTTGGTTTGACATTGAAGGGGCAGCTGGAGCAGCTGGAAAAGTATTTAAAGTCTTTATCATATAAGATCTGACCCCAAATTCATGGCAATTGGTATAAAGCATATCGATTTCTTCAGTAGGATTTGGAGCTGGCCTGTAAAGAGGAAGTTCTTATCAGCAAAACCAGAAGACTCCAAGTTCTTGAGAAATGTGCATCTTTAGGGCCCTTATACATGTCATTACCACGTACATGTGATAAAAATGTCACTTTGTGTGGCTTAATGGCATCACACTCTACAAGTGCAGGAGTTCAGGGGGGTTTAAATGAGTTTGCATGGTTGCAAACTGAACTACATCCTAATCTAGTTTAGTTTGCAATGATGCATTGCAGCTTTGAGTCAGGTTGCCCTCCAACCCCCAGTTCTGGGAGAGGTGGGCAGGCTCCTAAGAGGAAAAGTCTCAGGCCCCTCACCACTTCTGCCTTCAGCAGACATCTTGTTCAAGGCAGATGTGGTGAGGGGCCTGATTTTTTTTTTTTTGGCGAAGCCTGCCCAATTCTCCCATGGCCAAAGGGTGAGCTGCTGGCAGGCTGAGTGGCTCCTGAGCTGTGGGACCCCTGATCCTTCCCTCCATGGCAGCAATGCCCCCAGGGGCTGCCCGAGCGGGCTGGGTGCTGCCCCAGCTCAGGGTCGGGGAGGAGTTGGATCAGGCCAGGTGCTGCTTCTGAGCTGGGACAGCACCAGGCCCACTGATAGCCCACCTGAGTAGGCCTAGGGGGTGCTGATGCCATGGAGGGATGAACCGGGTTCCCCCCCCTGCAGCTCACGGGCCACTCAGCCCTCCTGCGATTCACACCCAACTCTGGGCAGGTTCTGTCAAAAAAAAAATTTTAAAAAGAGGATTGGGCCCCTTGCTGTAACCATGATGGAAACTCTTAAATTGAAATGGTGGATTTCAAATAGAAACTCATCATTTGAATTTAGGGGGCCTAGAATGCAACCCTAAGGACTAAACCCCCCATCACGTGTACAAGTGCCAATAAGCTCTTACTCCAGAAGTTGTCTTGTCGGTTATTGACAGAATATTCATGACCATTACAGGATACATTTTCTGTGTCGTTTCTTTGGTTGTCAGTCATCAGGGGTGAGTAAAAAACAGAAAAGGCCTTAAGAAATATGGCCCTTCTAGGCCCTGATTTAGCAGTGCCTCACAGATGAACGAAACAAATGAAATCTAAACTGTCAGATATGAAGCCATCTTAAAGGCAGATGGATGACTATGGAAAATGTCAGCCATTTATAAACCACTTTCAAGCAGATTGAAATCATAGGTTATTGAGAACCACAAAACAATAATAGGATTGCATTTTTAAAATTCATGGCAGTGTGACACAAACATATTTATTACTGCATCTACATCTAACAACAAATTATTTATAGCTTTTCTCCTAGCAACCTGAGATGAGGAGGTAGCCTCAACTAGGAAGACCTTCAGGAATAATATGTTGCTTATTCTCAGACATTATGTGAAGTCAGTAACTGATGAAGATCCTGTCTGTAAGTGTTTGAGTTTGCTGTGGTAAAATCATAATTATTTATGGAGATTGGATAGATTTTTCAGTTCAAACGTTGTCGTATGTAACAGCGAACACAACTGAGGGTATTTAAACATCTAATGCTGAGATTTGCAAAAAACTTGGTGTCTAAAGCTAGGCTCCTAAATGCATAGCTAGGTGTCTAAGTAGATGGATGAAATCAATGTAATCTGTCACTTGCATGGAAATGGCCTAAATTTCCCCTTCACAGTGCAGCTCTAAAAGGGGCAGTGAGATGGGAATGATGATTCAAAGTCTGGCCTACTAAGTTGGAAATGCACTTCTGTTCGGAACAGTTTGTTCTCTCAGGGGGCCCAAATAAAAGTTTACACATGATGCATGACATCAAATTTACACTCTTGACTTTATTGTAATGCATTCCAGTAACAGCAGAATCTCAGCCATTATAAACCTTTCAATCCAAGTACAGGGAACACTGACCTTGCCTCTTCTCAGAAAAGCATAATATACATACCATGACTATCAACAAATTCTACTGAAACAAAATACTGCATTGCTCCACTGTGCATGCTTCTCCCCCAGAAGAAAGGGTGAAAGAACAGACAATATGCAACAGATGGTAGTTATGGCCTCTGGAAGGTGCTTCGAAACTCTGGTATTGAGTGCAGTATGATAAACTTTATTGATTAAATTAGACTAAGCTTTCATCTACAACCTGATTATTCCTAGGGTCTCCTGTATGGCCTCTCTGTCTCCTACCACATGGTACTGTGCACTGCTCAGGTATGCTGGTAGTATTAACAAGTTGTATCTAGTGCAATGGGTCATTAAAACTTACTGGAGACCTTTAGGGGTCAAGGCTCTGAATTGGGACTTCATTCACACCCCAGCTCTGCCACAAACTTCTTGTGATTCTGGGTATGGTTTTTCACCTTTCCATCTCTCTGTGTTTTCTGTCTTGTCTATTTATCTGATAAGTTCTTTGGGGAAGGGTTGTATCTTGTATGTAGGTAAGGGGACAAGGAAGGCCTTTCACTTTCATAAAAGGACTAAGTAAGCTCAGAGGTGAGGACACATATTAAAGCTATCTGGAATCTGGATCTAGTAAAGTGGCAGCCATATTAGTGTTTCTTGCTGTAAACCTAAGAAACCAGTGCTTTAGGATCTGCATGCGCTACTGGTAGAATTTAAAGTCTTGGATTTGACCTCAGTCCACGTACCTGAGCCTCCCTGTTTTTCTCTAAGATCAAGAGTGCGGGGTGCATCTGGCATAAAAAAGAGGAGTCTGCTGCAGAGTATATCTCTGAGAAGCACTGCCTTTCAGAGCCCTCTTTCTCCTTAGTCCCAAAGATGCCAAACATGTTAACTTCTGGGTCTGTTGCAAAGTTATTCGGTCAGAGTGGCTTTGGGTGAAGGAACATTAAAGGCAGATTGTGGGACTTGTCATGTAGGACACTGTGGTGAGGGGGTGAGTTTTAAATCAGAGACTAGCAATTCAAGCCAAGGATTTCAAAAGAGATGAAGGAAGATTGAGTTGATCCTCAGAGCTTTTGGAAATAAGGTTTCTTCCTCTCATATTGAACTCTGTATTTTTTTTTTTTATTTCTAGGAGTATATTAGCCTTTTCTAGCATTCATACGATGGATTCTTTTTTTACTGACGATATCCAGAAATAGACACTGGGGACATCATCAGGTGAAGGTTAGCTTTTTCCTGACATAGACATTAGGATGTCAAAAAACTTTTAGGGGAAATGTTCCCTGTGACATTGACAGCTGAAGTAAGTAATGATTCCCAATGGGTATTTTTTTCCTGGCCCTTGCCAAATCTGTGTGTGTGTGCATGCGTGCATGTGTGAGTGTGCATGCACACACGCATGTGTGTGTATGCATGTGTTAAAGTGTACCTGCTGAATGTTGCAAAGCCACTGAATATTACATTACAATGCAGGCAGGCAGTGCCTCATTACCATAAATATGTATCTCACTGAACTAATCAGTGAACTAGGAAGACTGCAGTTGCTCACAGCATGCAGAAGTGCCAGGATAATTACCTAAGCATGCTCAATGAGAGCCTGCCTGAGGTCATTCCAAGAGACCCAATCATCACTTATAGAAACGAACCTGGGTACAACCATTATGTCTCTCGCTCATTTTTGAGGGGTGCAGAATGTCGACCAAAGCACTTTCTTGTTTCATCCATTTTATTTTTTTTGTCACATGCGCTCATTAGAACGGGCTTCATCGAGGAGAGAAGTAGGTCTGTGGGGCAATTGCTGTAGAGACTAATACTTTTTGAGTAGAAGGTCACTATCATTATTATTGCCCTCTACACGTGTCCTCCTAATCTGCAGTGTCTAAATAGGTTTGCTTCAAGCAGCTGATGTGCAAACTGGTGAGGGAAATATCCAGGACTCATTGACGTCGCCAGCCTTCTTGGCTCTTCCTCGGGTCCAGACTCCTCCTGTTCCCTTCCATATACCTGGCTTCCCACAGGAAGCTTTGCCTGTCTCGTTGCTGCTGGAAACTCTCCCTCCACTTGTTCTCCACATATGGCCCACTTCCCCAGGTGTTAGTTCAAAGCCAACCTCAGGCCAGGGACTCTGCTGATGACAGAGGCAGAGGTGACTGTGGAGGGACCAGCGTTATGTAAAATGCATCGGAGGGAGGCAGAGCAAAAAGCAGTTCAAAGTGCAAGGAGATTGAGAAAATTAGTCTGTACTAATGGATCGAGTGGAGAAGAGGGATGTCTTGGGCACATAAAGTGGAAAACAGCGGAGGGAATGGGAGGGAGTAGGGCTTCTAAAGTGAGGAATAAAGTAGGAGCAAGAGGTCAGAGCTTGTATTTGCAGAAGTCAACAAAGGACAGGGACCACGTATCCTTACGGTAATTAAGAGGGACTTGTTAAGAGGTAATTCAAGTGTAGCGTGCTCTTGAATTAAGCACATGGGGTTTGAGTTAAATGGTAGTCAGAGCAATATGATGGGCATCCCAAGTGTGATGGTACCCAAGAGAAACGTATATACTTTAATTAAGTATGCTCACCAGTGTTTGAGTATTAGTGATAGCTGAGGTTAAGTACCAGTAATAACTGCTGGCTAACTAGTCAGTGTGGGTGGAACCTGTATTTATGTCCCCATACAGCTGTGCCACATGTTTTCCATAACGGTAACGCACAGCTCCTCTCCTTTGGGTGACACTACTACTGTGCTGGAGAGGGGGTAATTTAACTAAGACTGTTTTTTAAACTCTATCTGTAGTCATGTCTAAGAAAAAGCAAAGGTGCTTAAATTAAACCCTTGAGCTATATAACTCCTGCATCTTCTGACATGGTATATAATTAAATAATCAACTTCATTTCTGAAACTTAAAAGCATCCTTTTATTGGAAATTTGCTCTGTCATACCATAACTGGGGCCACCCCTAAAGGCTGTAATTTCTAGTTACCAATTACTTTTATTTAACAACCTTTTAACATAGAAGTCACTGGTAAATTAAAGCTGAATCTAGCTAACCAAAGGTCAGCTCTGAAATTAACCATTGCTAAGCTTTGGGAATCCAGCCTTTTCATTGATGTTTGCACTATAAGGAATTGAGTCAGAAACCAAGCCTTGAATATTTTAAGAGGAAACAAAATAGCTGGGATTGATGCGGTATTTAGTGATACAATATAATTTCATTTGGAAGCTGTATAGCAGTAATCCGGGATTTTTGGCTGTCACACTCTTAATATTTATGAGCTATTCTAATACAGTAATTACATGTAGTGAAAATTGCTCGCTAGCTTTATGAGCTAAATAGAAATTTAGTATTTTTTTCTTCCATTTGGTTGTCCAATATTTTTACTGCATATTTCTGGAAAGAGCAATATACAATAGATGAATCTGGAACTGCCTAGCTTCTTAATAAAATCGGTATTTTGAAAGATATGCTTACTGTAAGTAAAGGGCAGCTCATTAAACAAATAAATGAGCTGTCCTTAAAGCAATGAGTATTTACTATTAACTGAACAGCCTACTAAATAATAAATCGCAGGTAAAGAACTATGTATATAATTAGGGTGAATTTAAATTACCTGCTTGGGCTGAGAAAAGCAAAAACAAAGAGTATTAGGAAGAAAAAGGATGAGTGATAGCAAATATGTCTTGGATTAGAGTACTCCCTATGTTTTGTTGTGCAGAATATTTTTTTGGGGGTTGCCAGTCTTCTGCTATTATTGAATGGGTTGCTCCAAGTCAGATTCCCTAGTGCAAACTCCTTTAGAAAACTTGCCTCAAGAACAAGCAAAAGCCAAATTTCCAAGGCAAACCAAGGCTGATATTGTTACCACCTGAATGAACTGAATGGCTACTTACACCAAGGCCCGGTTTTTTTTCTGTTCCATGTTTGGCACATGCCAGACCTCGGTTGATTGGAATGACTAAAGCCTATGAATAGCTTCCATCTTTTACACTGTGAAATGTGGGATTGTTTTTGCAAAGTATTTGGGCTAATTTTCAGATTTACAAGTCACTTATATATCATTGCAAACTTCCTCTAATTTACCTGTCCCATGTAAGAATACTGCTGCATAACATTTGGCAGGTTGATGGGTGTGTTATTGTGCTGGATGGTGTTATTGGAATGGATGAGGACGTCTGGAGGTTTCCTGGGATTGCTAGTATAGTTGGATATGTGCTGGGGTTAGATGGGAAATGGGAAGGGCTGGTGTTATCTCAGATAATCAAATGTGTGCGCTTCCAGCTGTGCTGTGGGCACATCTACACGAGATGCTTACTGAGTGGTAGCCTAATAATACTGAGCAGTAGCGTGCCAGTCAGAAACAGTGCTAATAAGCTCCTGCAGAGTGTTATTAGGCTACTGCACAGTAAACATCACAAAAAACACATGTGCTGGTATTACTGTGCAGTAACTGTACTTACTGCACATTTTGTTAGTACTTCATTAAGCAAGTACTGAACTAAACATGCAGTAACTACTGCACATGAATGAACATGTAGACACACCCTTTGAGCCTGAGATGTGATAGGGCTGCCAAATCACATCAGTGCAAGATGCCTATCTAGGCATCAACTTTCAGTAAGGTTAACTGATTACTGTAGACCTCTTAACTGAGCTGATGCATGCCCTAACCTCCCTGCATGTATTCTACCATACCATTTTAGACTGTTGTGTGTGCAAGGGGCTGGAGTATGTAGAGAAAAGTGTGTTAGAGAAGGTGATTTACTGAGCTGTGTGCATCTATCCTGTGGCTGGTATAGCATCCAACCTTTTAACACTGAACCTCAAAGAGGGCTAGGTCATCATTTTAGAAGCTGTCCTCAGTTGCTAGCAGTTTATTATTGAATTGTTCCTAGAGCAACCCCAAAGGGTAGGCTGTGACTCATAGTTTGCCTCTTGGTCACCTCCCACTCATTCTGAGAAAGAAGCTGTGTGAAGCCTATGCCGGAGGTATACGATTTCTCTGCTGGCACATGACTGCAGTAGCCAAGACCATGCTCAGTCTTCCAGTTCCCAACCTGTGTAGTGACGTGATGGAATAGCACGTCTGAGATCTGCTTCTCTACAACCCCCAGGCCACTTGCTCCCCCCAAAACTCTTCCCTTGGGTAAAAAAGATAGAGACAGTCTTGTCCAAAGTACTTGTGTGAGGTATTGTACCTCCGCAGACGCAAGAGTCTTGAGGATCTGACAGACATCTAATATGAGATCAAAACTGGACATACCAGGCTGGGAATTAGTTTGGCCATAATACTATAGCAATCACATAGAGCACAGCTATGATAATGGTATTGCTACTCCACGAAGGGAAGAAATGTAACACACAAACGGCAGACTATTTTGCTAGATACTTATCACTAGCTAAATGCTTGCAAAAGATGCTATTGCTCAATTAACCTCTTCTTAGTGAGCTTTTACCTCATAAAAACCATCACAAAAATGACGATAGGTTAAATGCTGCTGCAGTTAGATCTCAAATTGACTTTGGAAGTCTCCTATTGCTTTGTGAAAGTAGCATCATCCATCTTGACATGCTCACTGTTTCCAAATGCTGGTGCAGTCATCTTTCTGCATTAGTATTCAAAACAGGGAAGAAAAGGGAGAAAGCTATACAGACCAACTAAGTACAGGGGTCTGCTGAGACAAGCCATGACATACCACGTATTGAGGGAGATTATCTCCACACTGTACATTTCTTTTCTCTCCTGTTGCTATCAAAACTAGCACAAGAGAATTGATGGGTTTAGTTATCGTAGCACTTTTCTTGAATTTAACCTGTACCTAAATTGGTTTGATGCATTACAGACAAAAGGAGACCTATCTATTGAGTCCCTCAATGTTATCCAAGTTGCTTCCCGCTTAGGTCATAGCTCTCATAGCTTGAAACAGCCTCCCAGATTTTAACAAGACTTGCTATGGATCCCTAGGCCACTGTGGGCAAAAGTGGGGCTTTCCTTCCATTGGCACACCACCTGGTAGTCACTACCCCAGCCAGGCATTTGTGAGCAGACACCGCAGATGCTGACCAAGGAAGTTGCTCGCAAGAAATGCAATGCTATAAATATTACTGCTATTTAAAAAAAAATCATATTGTCCATAAGCACAAAGTAAAAAGATGAGCAGGAATCCTATTCTCTTTGCATAATAAGTGCTACATAGCCATCTAGTTGCTGTTGTCTAAGGGAATAATCATGTGGCTGAGGATGTGTGTGGCAGTTTCTAGAATGGTGTGCTGTGATATTAAAGATTTATCAGCCTGATTTAGAAAAACTGTATTACTTGCAAAACACACCTGGATGAAATGCTTTTGGGAAAAAAGTGCAGATGGGGGTTGACCAAAAGAATTAGCAAACTCCTGTCAGCTTCAGTGGCTCATTTTCTGTGGGAAACTTTCCTTCTTTAATTGAAATATTTCATTATAATGTATTCAAATTGTGTTTAAAGCAGCAAAACTTTGAGAAAAAGCTCACCATGACACATGAAGTTTTCCATTTGGGGTTGAATTAGAGGTTTCTATTGATTTGAAACTTTTTTTTGGGGGGGGGGGGCTTCTCAGCTTTCTCATGAGCTTGCCATTGACAGATAAGACCTGCTCACTCCTTTGCCCTCTACATATTCCAAACCCAGGGATAAAGCAGACAGCCTAAGCAGAAGTGGCCCACACCGTTGCTCTCACCTCGAGCATACTCGTGGGCCACCCATTCACCATCCTCAACTTTGCCCTTCAAGGCTTGGAGTACGCAGAGCAGAAGTTGAGCAGACAATGACGGTGTCATGAGCAGCAGAGAGTTAACACAGACAGCCTAAGCCAGCTACACTGCAGGTGCATCTACGCATGCAATTACCTTGATGCAATAAAGTCTGGTGTGATTCACTCCCGTCAGCTGTTCCCAGGCATGGTGTTTACACATGAACCAATGATTGTAGCAATCTGAGCTAGGATGGAGCAGCCCTGGCCTGGCAAGAGGCACAGGGGGTCAGCCCCTGGTTCTGCGTGGCAGCATTGGGCATTGGAGGTGCTGGCTGGGGCATGAGGGTGCTAAAGTATCAAACTAGCCAGTAGGCAGCCCCTGCACTGTAGCACACTCGTGCCTCAACCAGCCCTGGTTACCATCTACACGTGCATTGCGGTGGCATAAATTACTCCACCATAGGATAGTACTTGCTGTGGACAGTGCTATCCTACAGCAGAGTTAATTAATTTACTGCACCCCGGTATGGGCACTTTTATAGACTGTGACACTCTACAGCAGAGCTAATTAGTCAGCTTCTCAATAAAGATGTACCCTGTGGTGTTCAGTGTCCACTCTGCACTCAATGCCAGACATCTGGGCCAGGTACAGACATTACACGTTTACTGGCATAAGTGATCAGAAATCGGTCTTTACACATAACGGAACAGAAGTGTGGTGTACATAAACTGGTTTAAAAATGGCAGAACCCAGTCTCAGATTTGAATTCCCCACCAAAGGGCAAACGTGTGGTCTGTTCACTGCCACCTGCGACGCTTACAGAAAACTGTACGACTTACAGCAATTCTGCCATGGACTTTTTCAACGTCTGTACCTAGCCCTCCTGCATTCTGGGTGCATCTACACATTCATTACTGCACATTAAGTTTAGTATTTGTATAATCAAGTACAAAATCAGTGCGCAGTAACCAGCATTACTGCGCAGTAGCGCTGGTGCATGCCTTTTTAGTGATGCTACTGCACAGTATTATTAGGCTGTTGCGTAGCTAGTATCTCGTGTAGATGCACCCATCGTGCCTATTTCCAGCTGCCTGTGCAGAGCAAGAAAAGATCATAGCAGTGCATAGCTCAGGCTCCCTCTAGGAAGCCCAATCCTGAAGATCACAGTTGCCAATGTAGCACTGCCTCCCTTCGCTCCCCCCGCCCAGTCAAAATAAAGGAAACCTGTGCAGGGAAGAAAGGCTGCTTCATCTTCCATCATTTGGCAGTTGGCTGCTTTTAGCTCCCATGCTGCCAGCTCTGCACTGGCACCCTGTTCTTTAGCGTGTCTGAGAACTGTTGTTAGCAGGCAGCTGTGACAACTGATGTCTAGGTATCGTGGAGATGGATGCCCTATAAGCAGCAAGGGAAGGCAGAGAGATGCACAGAGAGAAAGCGACTGTTTCTTATGTTGTTTAATATTTAATTGAGATGCTGCAAGTGCTGCTGACGACCAGATTCTTTGTATACCTGCGTGTTTAGAACGACCTCTCCTTTTTGCCCCTCTGAGTAGCAGTTAAATGCTCATTAGAGCTGAAAATTTCTCCTTTTTTGGCAGATTACTGACACCTATGTCTTGTAATACATAACCTTAGGATGCATAATGGGGGATGTAAAACTCTTCTATAGCAGTACTGGGATTATGGAAGAAAAAGCAATGGTTTCATATTCTGGCCCTTATTAATGAACCAAATTGGTTTAAATGCCCTGTTTTAAGCATAAATGAAAGATAAAGAACTTGCGAGATTTATGAACAGGGTCATTAATGTAGAGACTCTCTCTCATTAGATCTGTTACATTGCTTTCCAAGCAGCAGTACTCTCAATTAGAAAAATTTATGAACTGGAATGATTACAAATATACCATATTTCAAACCTACCCTGGTCTTAATGCAAAGCAAAAAGTAATTAGATTTCTGTGGAATAATTGATTTCCTTATAACTTCTTTTTTTGCTATAAATTTATTCTACTACCTTCCACAGGAGGAAAATTTACCTTTCAATACAATTTGCACTTTAGTTGCAAACCTGTGAGGGTTGCATTAATTTACTAACCTTATTAAAGCAGAGTTAATATTGTGAGCTAATATGGTTGGTTTTCCCCTTTGCTAGACTTCCAGGTTCACTTTCTAATGCCTGATCTGAACTGAAGGTGAGAGGAAACATAAGGCGTCTTTCATTCTGTTTGGACTGGCTGTTTACAGAAGCGATGGAGATGCTATTCAGCACAAAAGGGATCACCATATGCCTGCTTTTTTTTGTATTAAGTTTGGCAGCAGCTATTCAAATACCATTATCAGGTGAGTTGTTGCTATTTACATAACTCTTCAACAGCATTGCCTATTTTTCTCCACCTCCTTTCCCTAAAAAAACAAATGTTAAACCTGCCATTCAGCTGGTCCACTGTGAATTTGATTCTGCCATAACATGATTTTTTAGGAATCCATGCGTTGGAAAAAAAGTAAGTTTCTTTCTTCTTGTTGTTGTTTAAATGCAGCAGTAAACTTACCTAACATTCAAGATCTGGCATATTGTCCAGCTCAACACATTCAACCCTGCCCTCTCTTTATGCCCGAGTTTCTCTCTGCAGCTTGTCTGAAGTACAGATTCATTTATTTATTTGCCTTCCAACCTCCTGTTTCATTTTGGAACAAGGAGCAGGTGTGCATCTCTGGGAATAGTTAAGATCCCAGCGCAGTATTTCCTGTGACTTGCATATAGCCCTGGGGAACCCCTTCTTTACCTATAACTGGCTATGGTGCACATCAAACAGCACATTTTGCATGGCTGGTGCATCTTCAATGATTGCATAAAATATGTCATAAACCTCACAAAGGCCCAATCCTTCTGAAGTAAAAGCAGTATCACTTAGCCCAAATCTAACATACCATTCCATATAGGTCTGACTGAAGTATCCATTTTTTTTCTGGGGGCGGAAAAAAATCCCTGTGTTTTTTTTTTTTGGTAAATAAATGATGTCAGCAATAGACATTGGCAGAAAGAGCAAGCCTGGCCTTTTCCTAAGCTGTCAGACGCTATAACATTAAAGGTCCTTAATTAGATAGTTTAGGGCACGAACTCTGTGGGGGGGCGGAGGTGGGGGTGGGGGTGGAAAGGCATTGTGCCTGTCAGTTAGTGGAAAAGTGCAGTTAGGCATTGCAGCATATGCTGCCTTCCAAGACTGTGTGTACTGTGCAGTACTGCGTGCTCCTCTCTGCGTACTAGTGAGGAGGCAGTAGTCCTCCTCCCTTTGACAGTGGCAAGCACCAGTGGATAGCTAGGAACGGTCATTGTGCTCGATTGAGCACAAAAGTGAATATGTAGCTATAAAAGGTGGGTTAGGTTCCTTGTCCATAAACACCTACTCAGGAGAACCATCTGGCCCTTGATTTGCTTTAATGATGTGTTTTATATTTTAATAAAGATGGAATTATGTCTAGCTGGAGAAGCTGGTGGGAAAGGGTGGGCCCAGCAGAGCTGCAAGGGGTTGAAGACCATGTGGTGCAAGATACCACCGTTTGTTTGAGTGGTGAGCTTTGTGGACTAGAAAGCAGAGAACAGAATCGTTTTTTTTCCCCGTTTATAGCAATGTGATGATCCTGTTATCACTAATTATTCCGTCAGGCTCATTCTCCATTGTATCACTGCTGCACAGAGCCTCTTACCACTTTAATTTCCTTAGAAAGAAAAAAAGTCAATGAAGGATCATTGCTTTGCTGTATGTGTAGTAAGGATGCTTACTCAAGGCAAAGTCTGCGCTGCCGACCAGACCAGAGTCAGGTATAATGGAGTCTTGCCTATTTGTGATTGGAGATGATTTACCGTGTTGTAGACTATATATATGTATACTATAAAACACCCCAGCCACTACATTCCCTGCTCAAACATAGTAACTCTAGGCAAACATGAGACAGACTAATGCTCCAGCAAGCAGATAGGAATTGACTGATTTCGATGAGAATATTTCTGTTGTTACCCACAGCTCATCATTTCTAATTGCAATAAAGTTTTATGTAATATTAATGGCTACAGGCTGGGAAGTTAGTGTGTTCAGAAATGTCACTAATGAAATGCACAGCATGCTCTAGGAAGTATATACTCATGCATATTGCATCTTATTGAAATCCACGCTTATTTTGCACATATTTGATTTATCCAGAGACGTGAAAATATTCATCTCCTGCCTGACTCATTAACAGTGAGGAGGACACCAGTCTTCTCGTCACCAAACTTAAAAAAAAAAAAAATCACTTTCAAAATCGCAGCTGGCAAATTAGAGTGCCGAGCAGTCATGAATGTTAGAAATTCAAACCCCACATTTGTTGTCTTGAGCTTTTGTTAGAAGAGAGACTGTGGTACCTATTAGGTCTCTGTGAAGCAGAGCCACGCAGAGCAGTGAAAGCAGGAACACCATCTAGGTAGTAATCTGTAGACCCATTATACTCTCAGACTGCTGAGGAAGTTAGTGCTTTACTGGGGAGAGAGAACTTCATAATGACAGGGCTGGCGTAGCCTGTACTTCTTACAAGGACCTGATCCTAATCCCTTTGAAGATTTAGAGCAGGCCTACGTACACAAAAATGGGTCACGCTGATCCTGAGTCCACCCCATCACCCTCGTTCTGTGTGCCGGAGTGTCTCTGCCCATGCTCCTTATTTGTGCTGGGACAACAGTCACCCAGATTTCAGAGAGCTGACATTTGTAACATCAAGAGGATATTTTTTTTTAAGGTAAGCCTGGCAGGTTCTGGGAGCATCCAACTCCCTGTGGTGCTTATGGCTTTCCCCCAAATAGTACTTTTAATCAAAACATCCTCCCTCTGTTTAGTCGCACAGCTTCCAACAATCACGGAGCAATCTAAGACTCAAGTTGCCTACCCCTTTGATGACGACTTTGCCATTAAATGTGAAGCTACTGGGAATCCACAACCCACGTGAGTATTTGCTTTCACTGGAGAAACAAATGGAAGTTGGAGCCTGCTTTTGTACCTCTTTCCGCTGTTGCCTAACAGGGTTTACACTGGAGCAGGAAGGGGAGAGCTGAGGTGCACTAATCTGCTTGTAATCTCGGGGATACATTAAGCTTTGCCTTTCCAGTTCAGGACACTCCATCTTTGTTGCCCGATCTGTTCCACTCGCTCTGTGAATAGAGATTAACGGGCCTCTTCCTCTTTGGAAATGTTTCATTTCTCTTGTATGTCCTACGTTCACCCCATGATTTACACCAGGCTGGCTCAGCTGTGCTGCAAAAGATATGAGGTGCGTAATGGTAATCAAAGGGTACCAGCTGTTCTTCTGCCTTTTGCACTGCTTAGCCTCCTATCCCATGAAAATACCAAGCACATTAAACCAAGTGCTCAATGTCCACATTTGCATTTAATCTGATGTTTTGTGTGTGCCTAGGATCACCATGGGTTTTCTCCAAAACCCATCAAGTGTTTCGCATCAACGTAAAAGAAACAATGTTTTAATACGGATATATGACTTCAATAACAGAATATTTTCTATGAACTTCCACCAATCAAGTTGTTTATGCAGCATGAGTTAAATTATTTGATAGCTGACCAGGAGCCTTCTTTGTGTTTTTAATGTCAATATTTAACACTTAGCAAGGCATAATATGGTGTGAACTAATTTTAAGATTTGGTGTTAAAAAGATAACTTTGATTTTAAGGCTACATTTACTTTTTGTAATATTAGTATAATATATGCTGATGTCATTGTTTTGGGTTGGCTGTGACCGAAAGCTGTGGAATATGGTGTTTTTTTTAAAAGCCCATGTTTTTGTTTCACACTCTGTTGCTAATGAAAAGCTAAGTTTCCAAATGCTGAAAAAGTTTGCCAAGCTTTGATGGCCTTCTGATAGCCCTGGAAACTCTTTTCTACAGGAAAAACTGCCTTTATATTCCCTTTTGAATCAGAGTGAAAAGGCAAATATTTCCTATGGACTGAAATTTTTTTTTAAATTTAACTTCTGGACCCTCAAAATATTGTTTTGAAACAGTGCAACACACTATATTAACTAGAACTCATATGATATAGCATTAGATATGTTATATAGTATAATAGAAATACTAGGTTAATATAATATTAAAGTAAAAACAAAATTAAACTAAAATAGGAATGAAATGTATATATATTTAAAAAAATATACATGTGAAATATGAAAATTTGGTAGAAACCAACACATTACCATGAAACATTTCAATATTGATGCACCCTTTTTTTGGTAAGAAAATACAGTTGAGGACTGTGCTTTTGTTAAATCTTACTCTTTTCCCATAGTGTATTACATTACGTCTTAATGAGTGTGTTGTTTTTCAGTTTTAATTGGACTAAGGATGGAAAACCATTTGATTTGCTATCTGACCCCAGGATAATCCCATTTAACAATTCAGGAACATTCATGATCCAAAACCATGGAATCATGGCTGATTTTCAAGGAAAATATCGTTGCTATGCTTCAAATGCACTTGGAACTGCCATGTCAGAAGAAATTGAATTAATAGTTCCCAGTAAGTTTTTTAGCTAAAAATATGTATTGCTTTTAATAATATGAGAGCGCATGAGTAATTCATCTTAGCAAAATATGTGGGTCGGTTGTTATATGTTGAATATTATACAAGGTTTTTAAGTGCTGCATGGGAATAGCTGATAGCAGCCTAAATGGTGAAGGGTAATAGTTGTTTGGAATGATATACATTTTTCTAAGTATCCTCCATCTTGCTCAGGGATGCTAAGAAAACTCTATAGATTTTTCTCTGTTTAACCACAGTATCCTCAAAGCCACAAAGTCTAGTAATAATAATACCTCTAACCAAGGAAGGCTCGAGAAAACTTACTGTAATGATATGTATGCCATACTTGGGAGTCAGCTTGACATGCACTTTCTAGCACAGCGCTCTGACATTTTAATGTGATCTCATCATGTCGTATCCAACATCACAGCCTTGCAATAGAATGAGACTGTATCAAAGTATTATCATCTGGAGGTAATGTCCTGGTGTGATAGCTTTTCATAGGATTCAGACCTTGTGAATAGCTAATTACCCCATAAAACACATTATGATCTTGGAAAGCTGATGTGGATGGCAGTACAGTATATACACGGTGGTGCTGTCAGATGTCACAAGGCCCTTTTCCCCTTCAGAGTCTCACTAAATTGTTTCTGCAGTGTCCCTGGTTTCTGCTTTCTAGGAAATTAGTCTGCATTACTAATGCAGAAGTTCAGACACCACTAATGAATCATCAGCCTCTTCATAGGTTTTTTAATACCAATGCTAAAGCACACTCCCCAAACATTTTAATTACTTTAAAGGGCCTGGGTAAATTATGTACATATTTCCCTAACTACATGAATTTTGAGAACAAATATTGTTTATTGCTGCTTGCTGAATATCATCCACCATGCTCTGTCTCTAGAGGATAGACCAGCAGGCATATTAGTATAAACTTTTCCATGGCATCCACAGGAGAGTTCAGTGGCAGAAAATTATTTGACTATCACTAGACTATTTAAGTGCCTTTCTAAAGATTTGGCTTTAAATGTTTAATACAAACTTTATTTTTATTTGTTTAAAGCCTAATTTTGCTCATTCAGTGCCACTAGTCACAATCCTTGGTTTTTCTATAGAAAGGAGAAAGAATATTGATGAGAGTCATTGCTGGTAGGTGACAAAGTCAGCAAAAGACTGTATCAAATCTGGCCAAGTACATGGGAGAGGTCAGCGAGAAACAAGTGAAAGCACTTAATGCACACAGCCTGGGCAACAAAAGGTGGTAATAAGAGCTATTGGTGCGGCACCCAAAACTGGGTATTATAGGAATAACAAAACACAAGGGAAGAGCAATTGTTACTAGAATACAGCTATCACAAGCAATGTAATGTTTAAGAAAGATATAAATAAGGGTCGAAATGGTGGCTTGTTGTTATACTTTAAAGATAGGAGAGACTGAACAGAAACGATGGTATGATAACACAGAATTGGTTTGGGTCTCTTGAGGGAAGGATCGTAAAAGAGGTTCTGCTACAGAATCCCTGAATTGGATTTGGCTATGATAGAAAGCTCTCTAATATCAGACCAGAGAGAGAGAGAGAGTGATGGTGCCAGCAATTATTGGATCATTTAACTTCCCAGATATTGATTGAAGAACAAGTGCTACAATAGTGGTAGGAACCAGATATTTCTGGATGTGAGAACAAATAGATTTCTTCACTGAACAACAGGCGATGGACCTATGATGGACTTCTTTTTTCCCCCTAAATAACACGGACCTGATAGAGTGGTTAGAGAAAATTACATTGGATTGAATGGTCACAAGTTGATTCTATTTAAATTTAAATGGAAGAATAAACAGGAATAAGCCTGTAAGTAAGGTTTTCAATTTCAAAGGGTCAGACATTGAGAAATCAAAAAAAGCTGTATAGTGAATTCAATTGGACTGAAGAGCTCGAGTACTAAAATATGGAGAAGACTTGCAGTTTCTGTAAATCAAAGGTACACCGACTGTGAGGAAACTGTATCCTAACAAAAGAGGAAAAACTCAAAACAGGGGCCCCAAATGTAGCTGGATGCATAATCCCTTTTAAAAGTATATTAAGGCTAAGCAGAGAGCCTGCAAAGAATAGGGGGAAAAAAGGCCTGACCACTTTGTACTAATAAAAGTGAAAATTACCAAAAGTCAAACCGAGTTATACTTTGCAAATCATACAAGTTTTCTTACCACAATAAAAAAAGAGAATATGGATAGCAAAAGTGGGGGCAGTGTACAGTAAGAATGGGATCAAACTGGGAGGGGATGATAACAAATGTTCCCCAGGGTTCTGTCCTGGGCCTGCTATGGCTATATATGTTCATGAATGAGTTGAAAGATGGAATTGAGTCCATACATATTGCATTTGAAGCTATGCTTGCTACAATTTACCTAAAATGGGTAGCAGATGTTTTTTGGAGGGCAAGAAAAGTATTTGGGATGACCTTGATGACTTTGGACAAAATATCTGATGCGAATGCGATGATATTTAGTACTAGATAAAAAAACGAACAAGAAGGTGCTTAAATACAAGAGAGAGAATTACTGGCTCGTCTGCAGAACTGCAGAAAAGGAATCTGAAGGATCTCATGGATTGCACGCTGGAAATTATAATAACCTTCTGGGATGCAATGACAGCAATGTCTTATGCAACTCATGGGAAAGGCTTCTGCCATGCTATTCAGTATTAGTGAGAGTTCACCCGCTTCCAGTTTCAGACCCTGCATTTTAAGAGCAATGGACACATTGGAAGAGTCCAGAGGAGAGCAATAAGAGTGCTTAGATGCCTAGACAACATGATGTGTGATGAGAGGCTGGAAGAGTTGGGATTATTGAGTCTAGAGAGAGGAGACTACAGGATGATTTGATAATAGTCTTCAAAAACAATAAGGGTTGATATAAAGAAGGTAGTGATGAACAGCTCTCTTGTGTTCATAGGTACAGGATGAGAAATAATGGTCTTATATTGCAAAAAGGATGATTTAGGTTAAATTAAAAGGTTTCCCACTTTGAGGGCAGTTAAGCACAGGAACAGATTACCTACGTTGTAAAATCTTATCATTGAAAGATCTGAAGCAAAGATTAAACAAACCCTTCTCTAGGACGCTTTAGACAGAAGTGATCCTGCTATGATCAGAGGGCTGGACTAAAGAGATTCCTAAAGTCCTTTCCAGCTCTACATCTGCCAAGTTTCAGTAGTACTACACAACATTTAGATGTTTAAGTTGATCTGAACTAAATGTGTATGATGTGAGTTAAAATTATCTAGCTACCAGTAGGTGGGACACACCAGCTGTCTGGAGTCACCTAGAGTTTTAAACAGGATGAGATGAAAAACAGGCAGTCAAAGCTTTAGGCAAAACCTAATTAATTTACTGTGGAGTCTGGCCAGGGCATGGTGATTTATACTCTAATGCAAAGTGCCTTTGGCCTTTTAATTTCCTAAGGAGTTCAGGACCACAGTTTTGTGTCTCAAGTAAAGAATAACATGTCCAAGTCTTCTGATACTACAGTGACCCATTGCTTCTACTTTCAAAAGAGACTCTTAAATATACAAAAATCAGAACACTTTGCTTAGTTGATGCTTGCCTTGGAGTTTTGAGCTTATAAATGAGACCAGAGATGTTATCTGACAGATCGTGTAGCTTTCATGGTATGTGCTGGTCAGGATTTCCATCATCGCAATACAGGTGCGAGGGTATGTACACCAGAGGTGAACTTCCATTTTCTTTATTGCGTTGAACTTCATGGATTGTAGACTATGGAGGAGGGACTACTGAAACTGTGATTCAAGTCTTGGAGCATTGTACGGTATTCTGCAGAGCTACTTCTGTTGAAACTGCAAGATTTCAAGTTGATCATCTCCCTGCTAGCTGGACTGGATGCCAGAAGGGTTTTTAACAAATGTAATCTAATAAACAAAGCATCTCTTTCCATCTACACAGCTTTCAGTTCTACACATAGTTAAAAATTGGGGGGGGGGGGGTTATGGAGGAGAACTGGAGGAGCCAGTGAAAAGTTGAGAGTATTTTTGAGTACTTTTTTTTTTTCTTTTTGCCTTGGAATTGCGGAGTGTTCCAATAGCTACAATTGCTACATTCAGTTGAAGGAGGCTGCAAATGTTGAGCTGTCAGTCTAGGAAGCGGTAATCAACCCACTAAAGGAGCTCACATAATGGGATTGATGAGATGACTCTGACTCTGGGGAAGCATCTATTTGTGCATGTCTTTGTCAGGTATCTGGTTGGTTGAGGTAAGACCATAATCATAATTTTCAGGTGAATACCAAGCTTGAAAGGATACTAGACACATGGCAGGGTAGACCTAAGTAGCAAATTAACTTGGAGAGCACAGAATTATGGGTTCTGCAAGCTGAGAGAGAAGATCTGGTGCTAATTAATGTGAAAAGACCTCACAAGAAGAGGAATAAGCTGAAGATACTTTATATGGGATACTTACTTAAACCCCATGCCTATCCACTGTATTTACCCAAATCCAAGATGATATAAAATTTAAGACAAGCCCCCGATAATTAGATCCTGTATGTGAAATATTAAAAATTTCTTAAATTCTTCTTGGACTTGAGCAAATATGGTATTAAGCCGACTTCATCTTCATTTAATCTCATTTCTATATTTTTGCTACTATTTTTCCATCTACCTGTACATCATATGTTGTATAATAGCTTAGGATTAATGAACAGAAGTAGACTTAGTTCTTCTGAGGTAGTGACAACAACCCATAAGTCCTGTACAACTCAGAGTTGCTTGTGCATAAAACCTTTGTAAATTAATCTTGAATTTTTCACTGCTACAGAAGAGACCACAATGAACAAACTCTACACAGCAGTAGACACTAGAACAGGGACTGGCACATGAAAGATCTCTGCATGCTTTCATGATAATGATGTGGAGGTTGGCAGGACTCTGCCAGCTGTGCTCAGGTTTAATGCAAGCACCTTGGCAAGCCACCACTCCAATAAAAGTTAGAAAAAAACAAAAAAGATCAACAGGTCACACTGGGTATTTTTCAGCATAAATTATGTTAACTCTGCTCTTATGCACTTCTATTTAGAGTATAATAGTAGAGGGTTTATAAGGAAAGCAAGGCTGCTGCAGACAAAGGGAACAAGACTAAAAATTGCAAAGGGCCATTTACAACTTTGCTGGGTGGGCGGAGGGAGAGGGAACAGCAAGAAATTGGAGATGCTCTGTTTACCACGGCACCCCTGGGAATAACCAGGAACAATGGCCACACGCTGACAGACAGCAGATTTAGGTTGGACATCAGGAAGAACTTCTTTATGATGAAGGGTGCCAGAATCTAGAATGGGTTTCCAAGGGAGGTGGTGCTCTCCCCTACCTTGGGGGTCTTTAAAAGGAGACTGGACAAGCACCTGGCTGGGTTCATATGACCCCACTGCTCTTTCCTGCCCAGGGCAGGTGGTCAGATTCGATGATCTATTGAGATCCCTTCTGACCCTAACAACTATAAAATGATGAAGATATTGCTTACATACCAGTAATTCCAAGAAATCAGTGGAAATGTCAGGAGAAAAGGTCCTTACTTTCCACTTAAGTAATGACAATACCATGCATTCTGCTGGTAAGAAAAATGAAAACAGGAACTTAATGCATCTTAACTCAAAATATTTAACTTGCATCACAGGTTAAGTATCTTGTCAGATAACATCTCTAAACAAAGTAAGAAGAAAATCCTGACAGCGTGCAGATTTATTACATTGCCTGTGCAATAGAAACTAATCAGTAAGCAAGAATACAGATATAACCCACTGTGATAGTGAGCTTATGGAGTCTATTCCTTGTAATGACTAAAATTAGCTAGTGCCAGAAAATTCCCATAGCCTAATAATTTCAATATTTTATTTAATTAATCATGAGCCAGCATAGCTTCCTTGTTGACCTAATACAAGATGTGTGGTCAGTGTATTTAAGAAGTCTTGTCTAATACACTTAAAAGCATAGGGACATAAATTGACTGAGGAATTTTAGAGAGGCAGCTGGCATAACTCAGAGGGTACAAAAATGTGCATGCTATTGTCTGTAGTGACAAGATTTTAAAGATTTGTGGAGTTGATGAAAACTAAGGTATAATTAAATTACTCTAAAAATCTGGATGAAAACATTGTTCCCATTTTACAGATGGGGAAAAAAGGGAAGTTAAGTGATGACTAGGTTTATACCAGGTTACACAGAATACTTCTTCTCCAAGGTTTTTTGACTCCTAATAAATCCATAGTTACCTCTTTAACCACCTCTCAACAATTTATGGGGGTAAACACCCCTTGCCTTGGGAAAGGGTAGTGGATAGAAACTTCCCCAGAGTCAAAGAGAGTCATCTCATCAATCCCATTATATGAGCTCCCTCAGTGGGTTGATTGCCACTTTTGAGACTGACAGTTCAACATTTGCAGCCTCCTTCAATTGAATGCAGCAATTGAAGATATTCCACAAATAAGCGGCATCGCCCCACTGGTCTGTCAAAGGCCGTAATGAGAATTACAAATATAGCTGCATGCTGCACGGGCCAGTACAGAAACCAGCATGCTGTCATGGATCTTGGGCTGTGTCCAGTTGGTTCTCAGGTGGGAAGAGGCCATAAGTCACTTTTCTAATAATTCTTTGATATGCTAGCCAAACGGACTGATTGCTGGCATTAAGTAGAGCAAACTTAGGGCTGCAGATGGCCAAGGAAGTGCTGGGGATTGCCGTGGAATAGAGTTCTCCTGGTCTGTCGTCTTGGGGATCTGTTAGCTGTATATCACAGGAGGATTTGTCTACACACAAAGCATCATTCACTAGCTGGTGAAGTTTGCTCCTATTTTGCACCAGTTTACTGTTGTAAACCAGTCACAGTGCACCAGAGATTCTCCCCAGTTATATGTTACTACAAAATCCTCTCTTCCTTCTAAATTACAGCTTCCCACACTGGCTTCAAACACAAAACTGGCTTCAAGGGACCCTTACGATTCTTTTTTCTCCTTAAGTGGTATAAACCCACAAAGTCAATAAAGCTATACTGCGTAAAACTACTGTACTCTCTTCATGGTAGAACAGAGTATAAACAGTGTGGGCTATGGATTTTCTAACAAACAATATGTTGGCTTAAAAAAAATGGGAGGAGGGATCCCAAAAACCCTTTCTAAATTTCCCTTCCACCATGTCCCTTTATCAGAACACTTGAAAACATTCTGCTTTGCTCTTAAGTGTCTCCAGAAGTTTATTGGTCATTAAGTTGAGTTATCCTAATGATTTGAACAGACATGGCATGCTCAGTGCGTGATGCCAGAAATCTTTTGCTTCCTTTGTCACCGTTGTTCAAAAGAAGAGAATTTGGGAAGAGGCCAGTGCAGTATCTGAAGCATCCCAGAATTTAACAATTGCATAATATTAGAAAATTCGAAATATTCCTTTGGCAGGAGCTAATCCTTGGCATATGGACTCTTTCCTCAGACAGCTCTGAGATGTGCGTGTCGCAGTGAGCTTTTGGAAAATGTATCCATAACAGGCTGCATCTGACAGTGTTTTACCTCTCACCGGGGCTATTTGCTAGATGTCACTGGATTTGCGTGTCCCACAAGAGGGTTCTCCTGCTGGCATTTCAGCAGGTCACTCGCAGGGTCACTCAATAAGCTTTTTCTTTCCCCTGTGTCCTGAAAATGCGAGATGACATACAACTATGCAAGGCTCTCTGGTCCTGCTCATTTAAGCCTGTGTACGGGGGAATGCATAAAGGATTGACATGACAGAGGTGCTGCAAAGGGATCAATGGATTTCAAATTTCATGGTGTCCACATGCTGCGTTGATAACTCCATGCAATATTCAAAACTTCCATCAAGCAGTACCTCTTGGATAGTGCTGAATAACAATTTCTGGCTTAACTTAATTATTATAGTTCCTGTGATCAGTCATAAATTAGTAGTGATTGATTCCAAAATATTGAAGGAGTAAAATGGATGAGTGCTGCAAACAAATTTTGCACAAGGATACACACAAATGGCAGAGAAAGGGGAGCAGTGTCTAAGACTAATAATAACTTCTCCTGCACAAAGCAGAGGACAGTTTCTCCTGGAGGCTGATGAAACAGATTGGGCCTCAGCAAGAGCATCACTGGGAAGCTGGCCTAAATTTCAACCCGATATGCTTGCCTGGGAGCTTGGCTCACGTACTGGAATGGTCACTGGACCTGGACAGCAAACAGTTTTTCCATCCTGCAAATATGTCCGTATTCTCCATTAAGAGGAAACTGTGGTCTTTAACTCGCAAACAGACTGAAGAGGGGAGCTGCAACATGCCAGATAGCTTGGTGCTAGAAACCTCATCAGGGATTCAGGGGTCTGATTATGGACCGGGGACTGGAACCTGGGTCTCCTACATCCTAGGAGAGCACCTTACAGCACCTTGGCCCCTGGCTATCCTGGTTCATGCCTCTCTCAAACTCACCTCTTGGAGTTTTCTCTCTATTTTTTTAAAGCTCTGATTAGAAATGCCTATTCTGGGCCCAAGAAACTGCTCCTGAGGAACATTTTATTGTGACTAGTTTCTTTCCATGAAAAGTTGCAGTCCTGGCAAAAATCAGCATTATTCCTTCTTATGTTGTTATGCTAGCCTCAGCCGTGGTCACAATCTGACCCTTATATCACAGCGGGGTCCGTCAGGAGGGCTCTCTCTACAATAGGGCAGTCCCCTCGGGGACGTCCTTTCGGTCCACCGGTCCTCTAGGCTCACCGCACTAATACCCTCTCTGGTACGGGCTCACCGCACTGCTATCCCCTTTTCGGGGGACAACCGCAGCACCTTGCCCTTCTCCTGGGCGCTGTACCACTAATCCCTTCCGTCGGGGTCCACCGTGGCACCCTGCCCCCGTCCTGGGTCTCCCTACGGTGCAGGCCTATTACCGGGTTCACCACGCCCGTTCTGGGCTTCCTCAATATTGCCCCGCTCGGGCTCCGCAATATTGCCTCGCTCTAGGGCTCAGCATGGCCCCTCTCGGGCTCCTCAGTAATCGCCCCACCCTGGGGCTGGGGTCTATGCACCCCGTAAGTGATGCCCTTGCTGGCGTCTGCTGCGCCCGTCCTGGGCTTCCTACTATGGCGCTCCCCCTCTT
>NW_005841910.1:846923-871336 GCF_000455745.1 Alligator sinensis | reverse complement strand
ATAACCCAGGGTCTATACTCCCCGCCCGCAACCCACTGGTTGCACTCAGGGGCCCCACACCTCTGGGGTCCCTATGAGGCCTCCTCCAACCCCTACAGCCTCACCCAAGCCTCCAGTATAATATGTAAGCCGAACATAAACTAGAACCTCCTGGCTGTAACGCAAACATAAAGCCTCCTGGCTAAACCATAGTGCCCAATCCTCTCAGGTCTATAGTGAGCTGTACTTGCAAGTCAGGCTTCTTCCCATATCTTGGCTGACAGAAACTCCTACCTCTCCAGCTGCTGGCAGGGAACCACCAGCCTGGCCTCAGCCCTGGGCTTTATAAGGGCTAGGCCCTGCCCCCTACAGGCAGCTGGCTCTCCTTAGTTGCCCCGGCAACCCGCAGCTGGGCTCGTTACCCTGGCAACACTCAGCTGGGCTCGTTATGACCTGCCAGGGCTCTGTCTCTCTCCCTGGCAGTTTCTCCTCTCTAGGAGCAGAGCACCGAGAGACACCTTAATATACAAATGCAAGGGTCTTAATGATAACCGAGTCATATACTATTGGCCTTGTCTGCAGCATATCTCTATTGCACTGCATAAAAAGTTGCAATCCTGGCAAAAATCAGCATTATTCCTTCTTATGTTGTTATGCTAGCCTCAGCCGTGATCACAATCTGACCCTTAATATACAAATGCAAGGGTCTTAATGATAACCGAGTCATATACTATTGGCCTTGTCTGGAGCATATCTCTATTGCACTGAAGACTTCAGTGTGACTGTGCTGATTTATTGTAGCTGAGGATCTTACCCAATATCTGGTCCGCAGTCACACCCTTGCTTTGATATTGAACATTGTTCCAGCAGAACTCCACTGGAATTCACTCGACTAGCATTGCATACAAGTCATTAATCTTTACTGACTCACTTTGGTTCTTCATAGCCATGACTCTCTCATTCTTTTACCCTGGCATAATTATATATTGAACTGTTTCAAACTGAAACTTGTACCAGTTTGGACTTGCTTGGAATATAAGTAGGAGGTAGTGCCTGGGTTTGTTTGAAGAGGGGTTGCATTTCACAGATGCATTTCCATGTAGCAATTCCTAACTTCTGGCTTTTCTTTGTTCCTTTGGGTGTGTTTCCAGCTCCTGTTACTCATGGACATAATCCCAGCGCCTGCTTGTATGAGATTAAGAGCAACAGCCTATAATTTGTTTGCCAGTGAAATCCTGTTTGAAGATAGGCTGATGGCTTTTTCTGCCCCTTTCAGATCCTGTTGATATCAGTGAGAGTTTTCCCATTGACATCACTGGCTGTTCATTGGATCACATCCTAAATCATAATACCTGGTCCTCGAAGGCCAAATCCTGCAGTCTTTGTGCAGATGCATCAGATTATTTAAACCTGAAAACTGAGTGTAGACTCAAGCTCCTGAAAAATGTAGACTCACTAGAACCAATCTGCAGCTGGTCTCAGCAAAACTTGTATATCTGAGGTGAAGGGGTAGGGACACATCTCCATTTCACCTAAAGCTGGGGAATCAGACCAGCCCCTGGCACAAGTTATAGCCTGGTTTATTTTGCATTGTTTCCCAATGGCTCCCTGGAGGCAATTATGCCAGTGATGTTCCCAGGCCACATTGCACTCCAGTCCTATCCTTCGTGGTCTTCAGCCAGCATTGGTGGGGGGCAGGGGCGAGTATGCTGAAATGAGTCAGTATAGTAAAAAAATGTATGCTGATTTTTTTTTTTTGTTCCAGACTTCCCTGACAGGTAGGTTCATAGCTCAGTATATCCAAGGTGGTAACCTGAGTTTTCTTTTTGAAGCTGTATTAATAATCAGAAAATAGAAAACCTTTTAAAAGGTCTAAAGGTTTAAAACCTTTCATGAATACGTGTTATTAAGGGCAATTAATGCACAGACCACAAGGAACAGTATAAGTGCAAAGGTGCTATTAGGACAAATGGTGGACAAGGGGACATAGTTGCAAGAGGTAAAAAAAAATGACAGATACTATTTGTTCTGCTACAGGTATACCAAAATTCCCCAAAGAGAAAATTGAGCCACTTGATGTCGATTGTGGCGATTCTGTGGTTCTGCACTGTAATCCCCCCAAAGGAATTCCACCCTTGCATATCTATTGGATGAATATTGGTAAGTAAGATTTAATTATACACAATACATGTGGCCATTTTCTAAAATCCCTGCCTTGAAGATCAGTTTCATTAAAAATCCACAAAGGCTGGAAAAAATAGAAGAAACACAAGGCGCAGACACAAGTGACGATTTTTGCCCAATCGACCCCTCTACAGCTGTGACCAAACAGATATGCACGGCTGCAATGCACTTTAAAGGGGCCTGCTCCCACAAAAATCTAAACCCTCAGGTGAAGATGCTTCAAAATAGTGTCTTCTGTACTGTAACTTGTGTCTGCACTGCCTCCCAGAATGGGAGGGTGAAAGGGAGTGGAGGGAGTTTGGTCTGGGGGGCTCCAAGTCACTCATGCCACCCTCCAGTACTAGAATGAGCTCCCTTTCCCCCCTCCCATTCTGAAAACAGCACCTAGTGGGAGGAAGGAAGGGCCATTGCTAGGGGAAATCGGCTGCTAGATTTGCTCCCCCCTGGAACCAACAATGAACTTCTGTTTGGTCCGGGGGATCGTTGTAATTCAGAACGCATCCTGCAAAGCATTTTGAGTTACAGAGGAGAGCTGCATTTCTGTCTGCACCCATAAGCATTCAGAAAAGCAGTGACATACCGTGGGTCTCCAGTGCCCGGGGGCCAATGCTTGCATTTGCTTGCGTTTGCTCCCACCCCGTGTCCTTCTTGTAGTAATACATTAAGTCACGTCACAAGATAAGAGCTCTGCAGGGCCTGGCTGGCGTTCCCCGCAAGCCCAGGGGCCATGACTCTCCCCCCCCCCCCCCCACATCGGTCTGCAACTGGATTTGGCTGTCATCGTTGATAGCTCAAAGAAAACTTTTTCCTGGTGCACCACAGGAAACTAAAACTTAAGGAAAATGGTGGAGCATGAAATCAAGATTCTACTGAAGCCAGAGGCAAAATTTCTACAAGTGATTAATGAATGAAATAAAAGCAAAAACTGAACTATTATGATGTGATCCTCTAATTTGTGACATGGCTTCAACTGGAATCTAGTATTTCAGTTTTGGCCTTCCTGTCTTAGAAGATAGATGAAGTTCAGAGATAGGTGATAATAAGAGCTAGAAACATGGGTAACTACTTGTAACACCAGACAACAAAGATGAAGAGGTGCTGATCTTCATCCTTTCTACAACGCAGGCAATACAATTGAAGGCCAAACAAATTTTAAAATCGATTTAAGATACATTTATTTTTACATAAAGTATGAAGTCTGAGAGCTCAAAAGGATTTTAAAGAGGATAATAAAAATACTGCAGCCACAGTAAAGAGGATGTCAGTGATATAAACCTTCTTACATCAGGATAGGACAGTTAACAAAATTAGGAAGAGCTTTCCGTTTTTGGCTTTTTTAAGGATATGGTTACCATCCTGTCTGAGTGTCTAAGGTAAAATTGTCACCCATGAAAGCCAATGACAAACTCCTGTTAATGTCAATGGGGCAAAGGTCCCAGACTGATCTGATCTTTTATAGTAAATGCCATACTCCTGACAAAAAAAATTAATACTCTCTTACCGTTGTCTCATTTAACAATAAACCAACACAACCACTACATTATGTAGTGGTTCTTTTATATTATGTGTCATTAAAAAGAATCATAGGTTTGATTTTTTTTTTCCTCACCAAAAACCTGCAAATCATCTTGTCAGTGGCACTGTTGCAGGCCGATGTTACAAGGAATTTTTACTGCATTATACCCTAACGATCACATCATTAAGATACAGGGAGCAAACTGTACAGTGAATCCTGCTTTTCTGTACAATGTTTACATGAGTTCTTTCTCCAGATCAAACAAGCAGCCCTGGGTAATGTGGCCCTATGATGTGGCTAAAGGCTACAGCAATTTAGCTTAGCCCGGAACTTTGTACTCACTAGTTGCACTGGCCATTCTGCTTCTTCTGGAAGTATAAATCCTCCTATTAGGGGCATGGCTGAGTATCATTACCATATCATAATTATTTTTTCTTCCTAGATTTGCAACACATTCCACAAGATGCAAGGGTCTCCATGAGCCTTAAGGGGGATCTGTACTTTGCAAATGTAGAAGAAAATGACAGTCGAAGCGATTATTGTTGCTTTGCAGCGTTTCCAAGACTGAGGACAATTGTCCAGAAAATGCCAATGACGCTGCGGGTAACACGTTGTAAGTCTGTGGGATGGGATCCCCCCTCCTCCCCTGTTTAACTCCCCAGTTGTCACTAAAGGCAGATGCCTGCCATGTGTCTCTAATCTGATTCTCTCTGAAGAAAACGCATGTTAATATGTTTGTTCCTGCATTATTAACCTTACTCTAAGGGGTAGGTCCAACTGATAAAAGCTTCTGCAGCTGTTGGGTTTCAAAAGCGTTGCTGTCCTCCCTCCTGTTCTTCATCACTATGAAAGCTAATCACGATGCATCAGGGAAATCAACTCCTTTCACAAGTGCATCATTAGGCATTTCATACCGCCTCCTCCCCCTTGAGCCCAAGCACTGGCTTTGCCTGGATATGACAATCAGGGTTTGGAGAATGGCATTAGGGACCTCCGGTTAGTGTGATTGGAGTATATCCCAAGCGTCCCATTAGAGAGAGAGGCTCTCACTTGGCTGACCGGATGTCAGAAAACTTGAAAGGAGTTACAGCCTGTAGTTCTTGGTTTGTACCTGAAAAAGCCTACCCCAGAGCTCAGCCATGGAGAGCCGTTTGCCTCCACTTTTGAGTAAGTCTTCAAGGAAAAGAAGAAATGAATCGGACGCCTGAGCTTCTGAGCTCACAAAATGACTTGCCATACTTGAATCTCATTCAGGCACAACAACGTTAAGGATTTGTTACTTGTAGCAGTATTTCACGTTGGCCATGCTGGCTGCATCACATTCTTTTGACTTTTTGGGCCTACTTTATCCATACAAATAAAGGATATTTTCTTCCAAACTTTAAAGCATTAATATGTGGAAGAGGGGGTTGTTTTGACAAAAGTATATATGAATCCAGCATCACTTCTTCATTTTAATGCTTGTTTAAACTTTTTTTTTTTTTTTAGCGTATTAATTATGAGGAAAGAAATATCAGAATTAGATACTGAACTCTATGAATTTCTCAGTGTGCCCGGTCACGAAGCTCAGATTAGAGCATTAGTGTAAGGTTTGATCATATATACGGTTCTGAATACCCAAGCTAGTGAGATCTTTAAGCCTGCATACACTCTGCTTGAAACCAGTAGACCTATGCATATTCTTAAAGCGAAGCTCCTGTTTAAGTCCTTTGCTGAATCAAGAGCAGACTGCTCGACTCTGTGCAGCAACAAGCCCTTAGCAAGCCGCTGCATCGAAAAGAAGACGACAGGTAGATAGCCAGCAAGAAAAAGGGACAGCATTTTAATGGGACAGGGTTGTAATGGAGGCCTCTGGTCTGTTAACTCTGCTTGAATTGCTAGTTAAGGAACATTTGCCTGAATATTGTATCTTTTAAATGTTTCATTACATGTACAGAAATTCTCATTCTCATTTGCAGTCTATTATTTTGGCTGTTTTCTGTAAGCTGTCGTTGACAAGTCTTTTAAGGAAGAACTGTATCCATTTTTTCCCCGATTGTTTTGTTTGTTTTGTTGCTTCTTTTTGACGCCGTATAAACACTTATGTTTGCATTTGGTTTTCATTTTTGTTTATTTCAGTTAAGCACACTAATGACTCAGGCTCCCCTAATGCTGCTGTTACTAAGGGTGAGTTGAATGTACTTGCTTGTTAGTTAGTCTTTGAATTGCAGCAATAATATTCGAGATGGGTAATCTGAGGCTTCATTAAAATGAAATATCCCATTAGCTGAGATGAAATACTGGCTACTGCTCAGAGAAAGCTTCAGATGGTTATCCAGACATAAGCAATATATAGAACAGCACATATTCAGGCTTTTGCCTCTCTTGACTGAGGTGTGAAGTATTTCCTTATCACTACAACAACTCTATTATCCCATGTAATAGAAGAAAGACAAGTGGCCCGGACTGATACAAATTATTTTTCCAAACTGGCAGTTTTCCTGATCAAAGAAGTGATTTCAAAAGTAGTTGAAAGCCACAGAGCCATGAAGAAGCTTTGCTGACTGGCAAATGTTGGAATATTCTGCTGATGTTCGACGCACAAGGGCTGTAGCGCATAACTAAAACAAATATCCTGTTTCTCACCAGAGTCTTTAATCATCCCTAAATACTGTTAGCATGGGAAATATTTAAAAATTATGGCCATGTTTTCCAAAAGTAACAATTAATTTTGACTGCCTCAGGTTTTTGTAATATCCAGCTTGAAATCCTGATTTTTCAGAGAGTAAGTATTCAACAGCATTTGAAAATTGGATGGCTTTCACATGCCTTGAGATGGACATCCAAAGTGACTAGTCACTTCTAAAAATCTTGGCCTTGGAATCTTGCATTTGCACATGCACTCGGTGGTAGATAGAAATATAAAGAAATAGACATTTTCAAGGAACGGGAGAAAAATGAAGAAAAATGGTTTGAAATGATTTTTTTTACTAAGTTATAAGGAAACCACTTTTCTTGAAGAACCAGTGAACATTGGAATAACATATTCATTATTAATGATTATTGAATAGTCATTAACACTATGAATTGTTACAATGATGTTGTAAAAGAACATATTGATTTTTTTTGTAGGTCGAGTAAATGATCACCTGAAACATTTTTTTTTTTTTTTTTTTTACACAATAGAGTTTTATTAACAGTTAAACAGTGTCTTTCTTCCAAAGAGTATCACAAAATACATTCCTCAGTTACTGTATTTTTTACAATTGTGAAGAGAGGATGAATTCTGAGGTGTATGTTTTCAGCTGAGCTTGGAAGGAAGATGGAGATTCAATGAAGAAGGAAGACAGTAGACTAATGCAGGTGGCAAGAACATTAATGGGAAAGATTCATGTACCAAATTGCCCTTGTGTCTGAGACAAGAGTGGGGGAAGAGGAAATGGAGAGGGGAAAATACTAGAGAAGCAGGTGGAATTGCCTGGCAATCAAGACAGAGGGAGGCTGGAATGAATCCATGGAGAGTTTTCAAGGCATGGCAGGAAATTTTGGATGGGATATTGATAGGCAGTCAAGAAGGGAATGAGTTCATGTTCTTAGGTCATGTGAAGTGGGAAAGTAATTTTTCTTCAGACTGTTGCTCAAAAAGACAAGAATTTAGGTTATGACTGAAAAGTACACAAGGGATTTCAACAGAGTCGGAACAGTGCAGCTTACCTTCACCCCCGCATCATCTGGGAGTCACGTGCTGCAACTTGCAACATCTGCAACTAGGATTTCATGTACCAGCCAACTTGTTTGCATCTGCGCATGCTTGCCTAATCGAGACACCCACAACATCAACTGGAGATAGGAGCCGTTTCTATAGCATGGCTTCGTTCCAGCTATTTCTCAAAGACTGGCTTAAACTGGAATTACTCTTGTGATAAAGTTATGCATATGCTTAAGCTTAGGAAGCAAGGGGGTTCTAACATTTTTGCATTTACTTTCGTTACTGTAGTTGTGCTCTGAATATAAGCAGATAATATAAGTGGATAGACCTCTTAACAAAGCATCTTAGTATAAAATCTAAGAAAATACTAAATATATACTCCAACCATCTTCCGACAGCAACAGCATTTGTGCCACAGGGTAAAGGTGACTAGGAAAATTCAGGGGTGTGTAGAAACCTTTTTCTTGAGAAAGTCTGAATCTTCTCTTTTCTCGTTTTTTAGCAAACTTTATTAAGGAACGAAAACCCAAACTGCTGATACCACCTGAATCTTCCGGCATTAGCTCGTTAGTCACTGTCATCAAAGGGGGGGTCCTGCTACTTGAATGCATCGCTGAAGGGCTGTGAGTATTGCTTATGCTTAATAGTCTTCTGGAGTGAATTGGGAGAAAAGGAAGCAGCAATGCTATATTACCTTCAACCGATGCATGTTTTTACATCAAATTTTTTCTTTGGGTTCTCTTTAAAGAAAGTTACACTTCTTATAATGTAGCACAGAGCTAGAATGGAAAACTCAGAAGGTGATTATTAATGTTTAAGTTTTAGGACCATATATTTGAAAAAAAACCATTTACCATGAGAATTTAGATACCATCTTTATTATTCTAGACTAAGTTTATCTTCAGATGCTTCAATATGATGACCACCGACAGTTATGCTGCATTTGAACACATTATGAATTGAATAACATCACATTTTACTTGCAAGGTTTGGCAGTTTTTCTGTTTTTCTTTCCTATTTGAGCCAGTTCAGATTTTACCTCTTTGTTTCTTATGGGAAAGGTTTGGTAATTTAATTAAGTTTCATGTTCTCAGAACACCTTCCTTAATACCACTATAGTAGATATTTCTAATGTGATGCTCTACTAGATCTAACCAAACCAAGGGGTTTTGGTTAGATCCAGAATGAAGACAACGTCTTATCTGCAAAATTTGTCTAGCAAGTACCTTCTCTTTATTCTCAATGGCGTAGAACAGAAGCAGTATAGAAGAGGGAAGGTTAACTAGATACCAGTTTAAGTGCAGCTCTCATCATGCTGTGATGATTGCTTGTGAAGGTCTCTAAACCCTACTTCTGCTCCAGGGCAGGAGTAGCAACACAGCAGTGCTATCAACAGTACAGGGTCAAGCTCATCTATGTTCCCCATCCTGATTATCACTTTATCTTGTGGCTAGCATGCAGTATTCTGCCCTAAAAGCATTGCCATTGGAAAAAGTTCAAAATCCTGCAGCCACTGAACCTAGAAGGGAAAAGTATTTGCTTCTTCTGGTTTATACGTGACTATGTTGAACAGGGTTTTAAATGGTGCTATTTTCAACCTGTAGTGTCAGACTCTGTATCGTTGTTTGTTGACCAGCTAGTAGAGAGATCATCCATATTAGAGTGCATACAATTATTACCCACTACAAACCTCAAAGTCAGGATGATTATCTTTCTGAACAGACATGTTTGGGGCACCTTGTTTGTCCATGCTGACTTGATAGGTAGGGACCTACATAAATCGTGGCTTTGCCATTTTCACAGAAACTGAGAAAAATGCGGGGTTCTGTGATCACCGTGAAAAATGGCATTTCTCGTGATTTTGTGCAGAATCACTCTTAAAAATATAAGCGTTTACTGGAATGCAAAGAAAGCACAGCAATCCCTGAAGCCATAGAGCACGTGGTTTGAGAGAGAGCTACTGAGAAGCTGAGCTAGAGATCTAGACTCAGCGAAGGCGCCAGTCAGGAAAGCGAAAAGGGTTTCAGTGCCATCTTCTAAGAGACCAGATGCAGTGCTGCAGACTGGAGATCATGAGTGAAAAGAAATCCAAGAAAACTAAATATTTTTCAGTCCAGGATCCTGTAAGGCAGCTCCCTATAGGAAATTTGCATGCAGACGGTGGTAAATTGTTACATTCATCATACAACGTAACTGGATGTGTCAAGAAAAAACAGCATTGATCCGCATTTGGAGTCCGAATTATGTATAATGTGAAAGGATTCTGCAGAGGCTGAAGGTCAGAGTAAGAAACAAGTGACTATGTCCTCAGTCTTTAAACAAACCGCTGAAAGAAGTCTGACAAGAAGAGAGGCTACATTCGCACTAGTGGAGGCATTAATAGCTGCCAACATACCTCTGGAGAAAATCAATAAATTAAGGGACTACCTGAACAAATACGTCCCAAACTCTGGCAGTTTCCCATGTGCATACAAGCTTCACCAAGATTATCCACCAGGAGTAATTGCTTCGCATGTTCAGTCTACAAGATCTGCACTGGCAGGATATGAGTCAATCTCGATTGCAGCAGACAAAGCAACAGGTGCCCAAGATAACTATGTTCTGAACATTTTCTTTGTACCTGGGAGCTGGAAAGACTGCAACCTGCCTCTTCCTCAAACAGAGCCAGTTCACTTCACATCTGTCTATTTTTCTACCATGGCACAAGCTGTAGTGAAGGCCGCAGTAAACTACAGCTTAGAACGTAACAAGATTGCAGCATTTTTACCTGATAATGCCATGTATATGTGCAACGCTTGCTCTAATGTGCCCCATGGAAAGATGCCCTGTACAGTTCATGTTACCTGCAATGCACACGTCCTTTCTTTAGTAAGTGACATCTGGCACATATATTTTCCTGATGTTGATAGTCTGGTTTCCTTTTTTTGAAAAACATTCAAATATTGTCCAGGCTGTAAGGTTCAATACAGAGAATGCATTGCCAATCAAAGTTGGGACCTACATGTAACTGCATCACTTAGAATCATAGACTCATAGAAAATGAGGGTTGGAAGGGACCTCAGGATCATCTAGTCCAACCACCTGTTCAAAGCAGCACCATCCCCAACCCCATCATCCCAGCCAAGGCTTTGTCTACCCAGGTCTTAAAAGCCTCCAAGGATGAAGTTTCTACAGCCTCTCTGGATGTCCTGTTTCAGTACTTTTCTACCCTCCTAGTGAGAAAGTTATCTAATATCCAACTGCAATGTCCTTTGCTGCAACTAGAAACCATTGCTCCTTGTTCTGTCATCTGAACAGCCCAGCTCCATCCTCTTTGTAACCCTGCTTCAGGTACTTGAAGGCTGCTATTAAATCTCCTCTCTTTCTTCTCTTCTCTAGACTAAATAAGGCCAGTTCCCTCAGCCTCTCCTCGTAAGTGATGTGCCACAGCCCCCTAAACATTTTTGTTACCCTCTGCTGGACTTTCTCCAATTTGTCCACATCCTTTCTATAGTGCGGGGCTCAAAACTGAACACAGTACTCCAGATGTGGCCTCACCAGTGCTGAATAGAGAGGAATAATTACTTCCCTTACCCAGCTGGCAATGCTCCTACTAATTCAGTCCAGTATGCCGTTAGCCTTCTTGACAACAAAAACACACTGTGGACTCCTATTCAGCTTCTTGTCCACTGTCACCACCAGGTCCTTTTCTCCAAAGCTGCTGCCCAGCCAGTCACCCCCAGCCTGCACCAGTGCATGGGATTGCTCTGTCCTAAGTGCAGGACTTTGCACTTGTCCTTGTTGAACCTCATGAGCTTTCTTTTGTTTCAATCCTCCAATTTGTCTAGGTCACTCTAAATCCTAGCCCTACCCTCCAGCATATTTACTACTCCCTCCAGTTTGGTGTCATCTGTAAACTTGTTGAGAGTGCACTCTGTGCCGTCTTCCAGGTCATTGATGAAGATATTGAACAAAACTGAAACACTTCCAGCAGAGCTAATGGTTACAAGGTGGAATTCATGGTTTAACACACTTTGTTATCACACAAAGAGTACGAAGTACTACCAGCAACTTGTGTGCGAGGAGCTTGAAATCACTCCTGGCACACAGCGCACGCTTATACTATACTCTTAAGACAGAGTGACATTAAAGATCAAGTGAAGTTTGCAGCTGAAAATGCAATAGGGTTCATGGAGCTTCTAACATGGTTTGAATGTCATCAGGCATTGATCCACCAAGCACACGAGCTGATGGATTTGATAAGTTGGGTCACGGCAACTTTTAAACTGTCGGTGTGAAAACCAGCAGAGACAAGAGCGTTTGCAGGCCATAGCTGCGAAGTTGAATCAGTACTACAAGTATGATTAGTCATTACCACCTTGGTTTAAGTTATTAGCTGCCTCTTTTTTATAGTTCTGTTCACATTTTTTACCCCAGTCAGGTGCCTTTTCTGAGTTTTGATCCTCAGCAACTAAAATCAATCCCTAGATAGCAGAGAGAGCATGACAAGGAATGTGCTGCTTACATGGACTTTGTCAGTGTGTCAGATGCCTTTGACTGTGACTACGTTTTGGGAGTCTGTTTCTGATCGGTTTCCACATCTTCACAACTTGGCAAAATCCTGCCCTACCATCCCAACCAATGCGGTGGATGCAGAAAGTGTAATCTCAGTGTATGGACATGTGTTCATAGCACAGAGACAGAGGAGGTCAACTGCAACTGCTGGTGCGTGCTGAATGCTATCATTTAACAACTAACATGAATTGTTTCTATTAAGGTTAGCATTATTTATCATTGTTAAACTTTTTGTCAAACACATAATAAATTATGATGATATTAGTTACAATTTATATTGTATAAATTTATATTCACAATATATTTCAATTTAGATTTAAATTCAGTACTTAGATTTATAATAAGGTGGCCATTTATTTGATATGTTCATGAACTTTGCTATTTAATTGTGCCGCAGTTTTTGCCTCTCGGCCAATCAGTGGCAAAGGGGAGCTCACCGCAGAGGCCATGTAATAGGCTCCACGTGTCACAAGTGGCCCATGAAAATCCTTTTGTCTTGCTGCAATTTAGGTAGGCCCCTACTGATAGGGCATCAGTCACTTTTGAATTGGCAAGATTGTGTCTCTGCAGTTGGTTGCCATTTTTGTAAAGCAAGTGAATGACTTCTCTGTTGGATTCATGCCAAGTAACCATAATGGATTCTTATTCTTATTCTCTTTTGCAGTACATCTTGTCTAAATGGCCAAATATGCCCGTGAGCCATAAAAATCCAGTAGATTTATTTTTATATAAAAGTGTACATTTTTAGGTTCGGGAAAGCAAGGAAATTATGACATGCCTGAAGCAAGAATAAATAAGGATTTATTCTTTTTATTTCCCTGTAGGACTTTTCTAATGAGCTATAATTAGAGCAGGTAAAAAAATAGGAGTAGTAAATTTAATGAAACAAATTAAATTCACATTTTTAATTAATTTTACCATGATATTTTTCAGTTTCATTTCCCAATAAAGCATTCAAATGAATTTTTTTCAAGGGGGAAAAAAAGCCCTGTTTTGCAGGGTAAAAAAAGTACTCATGCTCCTTCTATTTTGTATTTTTTTTATACTAAAAAGAAATGGAAGTTGGATTTAAAAGAGAGACAGAGAGAAAGAGAGTACTTTCACTCACCAAAACCCCCCATATATTAGTAATCATTTTAAATCAAAAGAAACATCGAATGGATTTGAGGAAAAAAAATATTTTTATTAATTTAATCAGCTCCAATTCTATTCTTACCATACTTCCATTTTATGAAACGGTTCAATGTACCCAGTCTACTTCTTTGTAAAAATGTAATTATCAAGCACCTAAGACTCAGGACAGTCAAAAAAACGAAAGCAACTAAGACCATCCTCACATTGTCTTTTTGTGACCAATTTTACCCATCTCTAAACTATTTAAAGCAGTCTTCCTGGTATGTCACAAAGATCTAAACTGGTCTCAGCAGCATTAATGAAATGCAAGGAGTTTAAGTGTGTCATTGCTTCTGTACAATATCAGCAAAGGGAAGTCTTACAGGCAATATGACACTGTCATTGTTATGTATGCTGCTTATAGAAAACCATAATTTCTTGGTACCTGGGGCTTTGAGTAACTTGTGCCTGGGCATTTTGCCATCTTAACAGATGGACATGAGAGTAAGCAGATATGACGCTGTGTATGTGCATCATGTCTGGTGCTGGGGTCAGGGAACCCAGCTGGGACTGTTCAGACAACAGTCTGTCCTGAGTTTCTGTGTCTCTGGTTCCAAGTAGACCGTTAACTTACTAATATCATAAAGTACGTTTTTCAGGCATATCCAGCATATGATTAGAAATTGGTCTGATCAGTCAGGGTTCTGGGCAAAGTCATTTTAATGAAGCCATTTCCCTTTGACTGTCTGCAAGGGCCCTTATGGAATAGGACAAACAAGCTTCAGTCCCTCTGCTACGGTTCATGCCAATATATTTACAAGGTATGCAAACGTGTGTCATGACCTGCTGTTGGCAGTGGAGGATTCATTGAACATGGGTTCCTTTTAACCAAGAGGCAGTACAAGCCATGAACAATATAAAAGCTCCAGGCTGGGTGTCTGAATGGGGAAAATGTGCAAGCTGTGCACACAAAGGGGCATGTGGGGGAATTCTGCAAACGCGTTCTCACAAAGGGGCTGCATAAACGGTCATTATTTCTTATGCTGACCGTGGAGGGTTAAGATACAGCTTCAGCCATCCCCATTCTCCCACACACATCAGACTAAAAAAACCCACCCTAAACTAAAATAACCCCTCCGCATCCTTTTTCTTTCTTTTCCCAATAGCCCAACTCCTCTTCTAATCTGGAACAGAGTTGGTAGAGACATGCCCGAGGACAGAGCAGCGACGGAAAATTACGGAAAAGTTTTGAAGATAGGAGAAGTGTCCGCAGCCGATGAAGGAACTTACCTGTGCACGGCAAGCAATTCTGTGGGGAGCGTGAAACATGAGTTCCGTGTCCATGTGGAAGGTGCTCCATATATTTTTAAGTAGTTTTATATGTTGAACCAAATGGGCAGTCACGAGGTAACAAATTAGAATCGCAGCTGGTATAATGTTGCCTCATTGCATTTGAGTTGGTGGTACTGCATTAATTAATACAGCTGAGGAATGGGCCTCATCTCTCAAGAAGTTTGTTCTGCGTCACGTGAAAGTGAATGAAAACTGATGTTTTCTTCAACCGTTAATATCTGGGTTTCCCATGCTATGCCATTAATAAACATATGGCTATAACTATTAAGATCTGTTTTAGTTGAAACATAAATTCTACCACCTGTGTTATATTGGATGTCAGGTTAGATGATGTAATTGCATCATCAGGCCATAACATCTATAAAACTCGGGTTGGTTTGTTTTTTAAATTGATGTGAAATAGGGTAGTTTCGGACCAGATCTAGACACCATTTAAGCAGGCTTCTCTCACTCCATTGAATAAGTTGCAAAAACAATCTCTGTATTTAGAGAGAATTTGAAGACATCTTACAAAAACAGGATAAATTAAGACTAACAGATTATAAGGCTTCACAGAAACATTGTTACTGATGGTTAGTCTCCCTCATATTAATCACATTTATCACCAATTAAGAAGTGTGAATAATTTCATATTCTTTTCCTCTGGCCTGACACTTGCCTCATTTCCCTCCAGTTTGCTCAAAATGGCTCTGCCAGAAAATTATCTGTATTTCCTACCACTGTAACTCCTCAATCGTTTCTTTGACTCCTTCCACATCACGCTTAATACTCCTCAGCCTCAGGACTCTGCTTCTGCTTATATCTCCTGCCATAACTACACTCCCACACTCATATTTTATGTTGCTGATCTGGCTTATCTCTATGCCCACTTGACATCCTCCCACTGAAAACCCAGAGTTGACTTTCACACACTCCTACATGCCTGACACATCTTCTCCTCCACTAAGTGTGCACTCTATTCACACCAGCCTTGAAGTTTGCTAGCGGACTTTCTTTTGTTCATCTCTGTCGGCTGTAAACTCGTTAGAACAGGGATACTGCCAACACTTACAGAACAATTAATAATAATAGCAGTAGCTGCCTTTGCTATTAACATGTTATTGCTGTTATTCTTAACAACAGTTATGAACACTGATAAGGATACTACTGCTACTACTAATGATGTTGTCGTTATATCCTGCAATAGTCTCCAGACACACAAATGAAGAGTCAGAGTCAGAGAGGCCCCTGGCAAGATGGGCAAGGGAAGGATCAATAGGATCTGCTGTGGGATCTCCACAGTCATACTTTCTACTATGCCACATGTGCATGGCAGGGGGTGTGATTGTGGGATCCAGTATTGGATCCCATTGTACCTTACTGCTGGTTCAATGGGAGCCAGGATCACAATCCCCCTGCACTAGCAGGTAGCGAGCTTCTGCAGCTGGGAGCCCCGTCACCTGCTGGAGCTTCCAGGCATGAGGGCACATGCTGCACCCCGGGGGCTAGGAACTGCATCAGCGTGGCCACCCTGGCCACACATTCAGTTAATGGTGAGATAGGAACCAACCACAAAGTTATGACACATTTTTTTTGTGTCATAATTTTGTGGCTTATTCCTTGTTTTATGACTCCATTCATTGCATTAACGCCTGGCCGGGTAACAACTTAAGACATGAATAACTGGTTAACGTGTGCCAGGGACCGCTGTGTTTACCCAGCAACAGAAAAGCAATGCACCAAAGTGGTTTAGAGGAGCTGAAATGACAAATAGGTGCTCCTCTTTCAGAGTTTATAGGGCAGTTCAATGTGTAGCTCTGTTGCCTCAGGAGCAAAACAGGTACCGGACTAAGATTTACAGTGTTCCTGGTCAGTGGTGCACCTCAGCCCCCTTTCTGGAGGAGGTTACCTCTCCTCTGGCCCCTGGAAAGCTGTAAAAGGGGGGGCACTCCACGTTCTTCCTGCCCCAACCTGCCATCGGCCCAGGAGGAAGCAGTAGCAGCTTGATGCCTTATGCTTTTATAGCCTTGTTTCCTGTGCAAGCTGTAGTGATGCAGGCAATGCAGAAAAATGTGGTGACTCCTTATTCCCAGGTGTAGAGTCATATTTGGGCTCACAATACATTCCCACAGGGCAGAATAAAACCTTCAGAGGGGTCTCTTGGTAATGCTGCTCTTTCAGCTCTGCTAGCATAGCTGCTCGTTTGGTTTAGACACCCAAAAAAAAAAAAAAAAGGCTCCTGAATGAGGATGTAGAAACCTAATTGAAAGACTTGGCAACAACATTTTTCACTTGCGTCAAGGAAAAAAAAAAATAAATAAAAACCTCCACTCTGCAGAGAGAAATGTGCTCATACAGTATTAAACCATCCACATCTGCCAACTGCTTGATTTTAATCTCTGCCGCCCCATCTCTTCTCGCTCCTCACAGGAAGGAATAACCGAAAGGAATAAAGCCTTGCGAACGCCTACCCTGCATTCAGTTGTTAACACACAGAACAGCCGTTTGTCACATTATTTGACCATTAAACACAATCCTGTTTTGTGTACGTGCTGCTTTTCCCAAGTGTGTGCGTTGTGTCAGAGGGGAGATGGAGGAGGGGGAGTAGGCCACCAGGTTGCAGGGAGTTTGCAACTGCTACTGTATGGGAAGTTGCTGACTCCCAGAAATCATTCCAGATGGTTTGGAACATCTCTACTGTAGCTGAATATTTTAACAATCTGCCCATGGTTTTTTCAGCTTTAAAAATTGCAGCTTTCAAAGGAATTGCAGGAGCAGCAAAAAGTAGTGTACCAGAGAAATTACGTTAATTAAACAGTTGAGAATGTTGACCCCCAGATTTTTACAGGGACCAAAGCTTCCTGATTAATTATCAATTCTGTTATAATTAAAAAGCAATTCTCCACCCTTCCAAAACCCCCACCATAACTCCCCCCCACCAAATAAAACCCCTAATAATCACCATATTGTATTAGAAATGCTTTTATGTGAGCTTTTAAACCCTTTTCTCTATCATGTAGGTTGATGTTACTAATAGGAATTCCATCTTTTAAGAGTCTCCTCACATGTGGCATATTGGCATAAAATTGAGGTCAAATACTCTCCTTTTATTCGGTTTTGAATGATGTCACTAACGTTAATCACAGCTCAACATAGATTCATAGACGTTAGGGTCGGAAGGGACCTCAGTAGGTCATCGAGTTCAGCCCCCTGCCCTGGGCAGGAAAGAGCGCTGGGGTCAGTCTCCTCTTGAAGACCCCCAAGGTAAGGGAGATCACCACCTCTCTTGGAAGCCCATTCCTTTCTGGCAACCCTTACTGTGAAAAACTTATTTCTGATGTCTAACCTAAATCTGCTCTCCGTCAATTTGTGGCCATCATTCCTAGTTACTCCAGGGGGTGCCCTAGTAAATAGAGCATCTCCTATTCCCTGCTGCCCTCCCTTGATGAATTTATAGGCAGCCACAAGATCACCTCTCAGGCTTCTCTTGCCAAGGCAGAAGATATCTAGGTCCCTCAGTCTTTCCTCATAAGCCCTTGCCTGCAGGCCTCTGACCATATGAGCGGCCTCCTCTGGACCCTCTCAAGGCTATTCACATCCCTCCTAAAGTGTGGTGCCCAAAACTGGACACGGTACTGCAACTGTGGCCTGACCAATGTCGCATACAGGGGAAGGATCACCTCCTTGGACCTGTTCATCATGCATCTGCTAACACATGATAAAGTGCGGTTAGCCTTGGTGATCACTTTGTCACATTGACGACTCATGTTCATCTTGGAGTCAGCTATGACTCCAAGATCCCTTTCCACTGCCATGCTGCCGAGAAGGTCCTCCCCCAGCCTGTAAGTGTGTTAGTGCCTCTTTTGGCCCAAGTGCAGTGCTTTGTGCTTGTCTTTGTTGAACTGCATCCTATTTAGTTCTGCCCATTTTTCCAACCTGTCCAGATCCACCTGGATCCATTCCCTACTCTCTGGTGTGTTAACTTTGCCCCATAATTTGGAAACATCTGCAGACTTGGACAGGGTGCTCTCCATACCCTCCTCCAAGTCATTGATGAAGACGTTGAATAGCATTAGTCCAAGGACCGAGCCTTGCAGGACTCTATTGCCCACATCTTTGCAGGTCGATCCCAACCCATCCACCACCACTGTCTGGGTGCGACCCCAAAGCCAATTTGCCACCCACCGGACTGTGTAATCATCTACAGCACAGCCTGGCAGTGTATTTATGAGAACATGTTCATTCTCATCTTCTACATACATATTCAGGGCAGATACTTACCTGGGGTAAGTGAAGGTAGCTTTGTTAACTTCAGTTGATTTCACTGGAGTTTGCTGATAGGTAGCACTTGAGGATCTGATAATCTCTTCTCTAAGGGTGCACACAGGAAGATAAAATTCACATGTAAAGTAGAAGGACTATCTCTCTTATTCACTACTTCTGCTACTCCACCCATTCTCTTTCCTATTGCTAATTCATAGATCAGAACCAAGTTATCATTTCTCCTGTCTCATACCTATCATTCTTTTTTCTGATATTTGGGCATGAGAAAACCAAACCCTACTTGTCATAACAGCATTTTCAGGTGCCAGTATTTGCATGCAGCCCACTTATTTATCCTACAATGCACTGAGCGCAAAGATTCAGGCGATTATTAACAAACATAATACCACAAATATGTTCAGCCAGGAAATTGCTTGATTGCTTGAATGTTTTAATCTCTCTCTGAGAAGAGGTTAGCTGGGAACAGTGGAGTAGGCACAGAAATACCGATAGGGAAAGTCCTTTTTAAAAAAAGTCTCAGGATTTCAGGGGTTTCTGATTATAATTTAACATAATCATATAACCTCTAAATGTTTTGCCCAATACAATCCATACTATAATGGGGCTCCAGTCTTGACTGAAGTGCTTCTTGTGTCCACAGTTACCAATTTTGCTCGTGTGAAGAGATGACTTTTGGATTTTGTAGAAGCACTTGGTGTAGGTTCCTGTTTCCTTGCTATCTCCAATGCACCTCCGCTTTCCCCAGAAGAATTTCTCGGGCTTTTTCAGGCAGGGGGCTGCAGTTTAGTACTTGGAGGAAGTCACAGTTACATAATGTCCTGAGGCAACTGCAACCATTTCTTATTTGGAAAAGCAGCATTAGAAAAGCAGGTAGACTAGGAATTTTTAGCTCTGGTTTTAAAGCAGTTTAGCAACTGAGTATAAGGAGAAACTAGCACCATATATTCAGTTTATTTGGGCAGTTTATTTCTACAGGTTCTCCATGGATAGTGATCCTGAGCTGTACTCTGGTTATCTGTTGACACTATAATTTCATTGTAGTCTTGATCCTTTCTTAGCTCCAGCATAATTAAAGGGATACCTATAGCTCCATCATGAGCACTGTGGTTGACAGTAGTGCTCCTTAGGTACAGCCAAACTTTCTAGTAAAAGAGCACAAGTTGTTTGGATAGGAGACAAAGCTTTCATAGGGGCTAGACCCACTTTATGGACTGAATTTGCACAAGAGCCAAGGATGGTCACAAAACCTGCTCACCTGCTGTTCCGTGTGCATTTTAGGATGAGAGGAAAAGTCATGCGACGTATGTTAGGCATGTTATTTAATGCACTACTAGATGGTATGGTGATAAAGGCAGTAGAAGAGCCTGGATACGATGGAATACAGTATGAATACAATATATATTTTAGATACATTTGAAGTTGGGTTTTACTTCAGTCCTTTTACCTGTAGCATTGCAGAGCAGTGATTCTCAACCAGGTGATGTGGCACCCTAGAGCCTCCTGAGATCCTTTTAAGGGTGGCCACCGAGTGCCCATGCAATGTTTGTACTGTTAGGTGTACAAACATGATTCACAAGATAAACCTGATGATTTCAAATAGGAAACTATAATGTCCAAAACATTATGACCTATTTGGTTTTTCTGAGCTCTTTGCCACAGAAGAATTGCTTATTATTTTTCTGTCATCAAAAAACCCATAGAGCTGGTAATTTCTAAGGGGTGGCTTTCTGAGGTGGTGTGCCAAGTGTAACAAGAGGGACTTTGAGTCTAAAAAGATTGAGAAGCACCATTGTAGGACATCCTAAAAGACTTCTGTACAGTAGAAAACCATGAACTTTTATAGAATCTCTCACTGAATCATACCACCTATCCATAGTCATTAATAGTGCATATATGTAAAGGCAATTATTTTTGGTTCTAATATGTCATATCAAACAGATCTCTAGCTATATTAATAAGCAATAGTCCTGCTGATCTTCAGAGTATTCTATGAACATTAACTAATTAATCCTCATAGTCTGCATTCATTAATTCATTTTTTCAGATCAAAAAACTAGGAGAGAGAGGTCAAGGGACTCAACCAAGGCCTCAGATGGAATTAGTGTCAGAAGTAAGCATAAACATACAAGTTCCCGGGCCCTGCGTTCAGACCAACTGTTTCCTTACCATACAGTGGAGTAGGGGAAGAGAACAATATAGATTATTTTTTAAAGTCATGTTTCATATAGTTTCAGTGGGAGGGCTTTGAGTTCTTTCTTTTGTAGACACCAGAAAGGTTTCACAAGACTTCATACAAACTCTTTCTGCAGCTTAAAAAAATGTCTAAGTTAGCTCCCTCACTCACATTTTGTATTTTTGGTTGAAGTACATATAGTATTTAACTAACACACAGTGCTTGCTATTAGAAAAACATTGGTTGTTGGTTTTTTTTTTTGGTTTTTTTTTAAATAATGGTTACCCTGCTGGTAGAATATAGCATTTAGTTCCTGATCTAATAACAGGGAAATTTAGTGATAGATCACAGCTCCACCATGTGGACACCTTTGTGCAACTGTTGACTTTTGAGTGATGACTGCTCTCTGCCCATTAGAGACTAGTCCAAGGCCACTGAAATCATTAGACCTCTCATTGACCCAAAGACAATCAAGGGAGGCCCCATGGATCCCAATGGATGTAGTTAGTATGTGCAGAATGTGAGAAAGCACAGGAATCCATCCAGACCACGCAGGGAAGCAAGCATAGGCACAATCCCTAAACTCAAGCTGTTGAAATCATGAAAATATTGTCATTGCAGCCAGGTCTTCCCTGGAAGCAGTGCATAGCTCCCATTGAGGCCAGTGGAAGCCACATGCTTCCATTCAAGTGGGGAGGATTTGGTTTCAATGGACACTTTGCATTTTGGTTGCTGTTCTGACATATCCAAATATCATTCCAGAGTTAACAACCCCACATTTGAAGGGCTTCATGGAAAAAACACATACATCCAACCTGGCCATTTTCACCAACCTGCCAGTTGCCAATCACTTACCGGTGGACATTTATACCCAAAATATATTGTGCCCACTTCCCACAGCCTCTCCTTCACATTTAATTTTGGCAGTTCTAGTCTGAACAGAGGATGGTTTCTCAATTTTTTTACTCCAGTATAATCAGTGTATAGGCCAAAATAAAACATGACTGCATACTAATACAATATTCTTTAAGAGAAACTCTTCTTCAGTAATAGTTGACAGAGTTTGCCATCTGCTGGGAGATGATAGTTTTAGCAGTTTTGAGTGCATTGCTACTTTTCTCTTTGTTGTAAGGGCTGCTGAAATGTTATTTCTCTCCTTAACAGAACCTCCTCAGTGGGTAAAGAAGCCTGTCAGCAATGTTTACAGCGTTGGGTCAAATCTTGTATTGTTTTGTCAAGCTATTGGCAACCCTGAACCAACCATAAAGTGGAAACTTAATGGGATGCCCATTGATGGTAAGTGCAGAGGACAAGATATCGTTTTACCAGGCTCCACATGTGCCGTGCCCCCGGCCAAAAGTGGCTTATTGATCCAAATGTGTTGTGAAGATCGTTTTGGTCAAAGGTAATACTTCATAGTGGTAACAAAGGAAGTAGAATTAGCAACAATTCAGAGACGACTTGTGCAGTAGTTCCCTCAATTTACTGACTGCATCCAGTTAATATAATGTTTGCATTTTAAGGAATATGGATCCAACTCTAGTGGCACTAGCTGGCCTCCGAGATTTACCACCCTACTTTTCTGAACCTGCACTGGTGGTCATAAGGACATCCAGAATGTGGCTGAATCATAAGGGCTCTGCCCCTTCCCAGTTCCTTCTCAGGCACTAAATACCTGGAAGAGATGTTTCAAAATGTAACTGTGTAGCTACCATCAATGGTAAAATATTTATGAAGGGCTCTAAAAAATTCTGCTGGTAACCAGAGTAGCCACAGCCCCATGTTTAGTCTACCAGGACAGTTTTCTGTCTGTCAGGTCAACTGTTAGCCTAATGGTGAGGACATAACACACTCCTTGTGCTTGCATTTGAAATGGAACTGCTGGAACAGTAGTAATAACAGTGGCTCCTTATCCTACTGGTATATTTGGTTTCCTTTTAGGGAGGACATACAGGGGCCAAATCCTTCCCAGAGAGATCAGCCTTATCAACCTACAACTTCAGGACAGTGCCGTGTATCAGTGTGAAGCTACGAACAAGCATGGCACCATCCTGGCGACTGCCAACGTGAATGTTATCAGTGAGTACTCTCACAATAGGAAGATGTTTATGAAAAGGGCATTGCGAACTTCTTGCTCCTTCAGGGTATATTGTTGCAGTCAGAATTTGTAGATAGGATCTAAGGTTGCTTATGTTCCCATTTTTTTATCTAAACTAGCACTCATGCTATATTGGTTGGTAGTAACTTCATGAATAAAAAAAAATGAAACCAAAGGGATGGAACCTGGACCTTGCCCTTAATAGTATAGGTATCAACAAATTATTTAGTTATTAAATAATTGAAATCTTGATGTCCCATTTCAATTATCAACCTCTTTGGGCTGCAGCTGCTCAAGTACCTTTGCCCAGAGGTGTCAAGTATTTCTGGTGTGCAGAATTTCTCGGTCTTGCAGTCATCCAATTACTAGAGTCGGAGGCTCTGAAAAATGTTTCTTACCAACTTCAGTGTCCAGTGCACAATATCATTAATATATATTCTGTTTTTCAGATGTTAGTCCAGTAGTGCTAACCCCAGAGGGTGAAGACTATGCCACAGTTGTGGGCTATAGTGCATTCTTGCACTGTAAAGTTTTTGCCTCACCTCCGCCAGTTATTAGATGGTAAGCCTTTGATAACTGGGTTTGTGTGCTGCTACTTTTAAATGGCTGTTTATAAACAAACTATGTTAATCTCAGAATACAAACACTGAAACTTCTGCTAGTTGTCATGGTTATTGAGTTAAATATAATAATGAATAAGATGATGCCAGTTTTCTGGACTCATTGTGTGTTTTCCCTAGTGAATCTCAAAACATTCTGCTGAATAAGGATTAAATCCTTCCTTCCAATATCTGCTCAAGGCAGGTATTGTAATAGCCCTTAGATTGGTAAACTGAGGGATTATTGGCTGTATAAACCAGTATATCAGGTGCTTCCATCCTCACTGGATGAGTTGCTTTCTTCGTATGAACGTATAATTAGGACAGAAGATTACTGAGCTGTGAAGCACGTTTACCAAGAAATGTTCCTATGCTATGCAGTCAGTGATTGTGTGGTTTCCAAAACCCATGAAGGATTCAGTAACATCACCAATGACACACACATATTGACCACCTTAAAGAGGTGGTCTGTCCAGGTAGAGATCTATTGAAGTGGTGTTTGAACTGCAAAACTGTTATGTCCCACTGAAGAGCAAATCATCTCAAACCCTCGCCCAATCAATAATATTAGAAAATTCTCAACCAAAAAACTGCTGTGTATATATGTGCATTCAATTATCTGCCCCTGTATATGATCCTTGTAATAAAAACCATTTAATCATACTAGAAACATTCACTTCACTTGCCTCATACAAAACCCATCGCCACTCTACAAAACCCACCAAAATATGTTCCAACAATTCCAGAACATTACCCACTGAACCAATACCTAAAAATCCTTAATCTTCAAACACAAATGAACTTAAAACTTAAATATTTGTTCATCACCAACTCATGCAAAAGCATTATCCTCTGCACCAAAGGTACTCAGTTCCTAGTCTCACGTCCATATC
>NW_005841910.1:824446-846913 GCF_000455745.1 Alligator sinensis | reverse complement strand
CTCTTTCCAAGTCTTCTGGTTCTCAGCTTCGTGGTCGACCCTACTCAATTGCCTACTTATTTGTTACTCTTTCCAAGGCCTTGGCTTGCACAATTTGCTTTCACTCATTTTAGTCCATGATCATGGCATTTTAACCATCTTACTGGCATTTGGTAGTGTTTATATTTCACAGATAGCTTCAGACCCACCCACCAAAGGTACCTTCAATTAGCTTTGAAACTTGGAACCATTGGTTTGGTGATAATGATGGTATGATTAAATGACTTGCTTAGAAGTTACAGAGGTAGAAGTGAAAATAGAATCCAGGCACTCTGATGTTAATCTCTTGAAATAAGTATTAACGCTGAATTCCTCTGTCTGTATGAAAGCCCAGTTTCAGAATGCCTGAAAATAATTGATGAGCATTATTGATTTGTTAGGGTGAGAGAAGACAGTACGCAATCACTTGAAGGTCTACGTTATGCCGTCTATGAAAATGGCAGTCTGGAAATAAAAGAAACAATGAAAGAAGATTCTGGATTATATACTTGTTGGGTGACAAATTCCGTTGGAAAAGGTGCAGTCAATGCCAATCTGGATATTAGAGGTAACATCTTGTTTTATAAATGGAGACATCTTAGGTACATGCTAAGGCTTTAGATTTATTAATTATTTCCTGGCGAGTGCTGTTTAAAAATACTATGTTCTACACCTTTTGCTTCACAAAATTATCACATGCCTTTCAGACAATACTGTATTCAGAAGTACCAACATTTTCTCTTTCTCTTGACCTAAATTGCAAATGCAGGACTATGTTTTTTTATAGTCTGACACACTGAAGAAATGTATGTTCCTGACCTGTTGCACTAGTGCTTCTGGGAACCCACCTGGTAATACTTTTAGGTTCAACCTTCCTTCTATATTCTTTAGCACATGGAACAAGGCTGTCTTCAGTGCTATGCTCATCCCAACCAGGTTACACAATATTACTGAAGACTTCACTGCTTTTTTCCAATTTCAAAGTGAGGTCCTTGCTTTACCAGGCATCAAAATCCAGAAGCCCCTCCCTTACCTTCTTTAGAGTTCTTTTTACCCCATCTACACTTCCCGCTTTATTTCATCGAGGAACCAAACCTCTTATTGAATGTATGGGCTCCTGACGGTCCCCTATTCCACCCATTGGGATTAGACTGGGATCCAGGCTTTGGGATTTTGCTGTTGGCATTGTTCTACTCAATTTATCGGGATTAGAAAGGAAAATTCCACATTACTTGATTAATTTGGGCAGTCAGACTTTTTTTTTATCATTCTGTCAGTGCCCTAGGAACCTGGTGAAATGATTGATTTTGCCCAGTGGCAGCATTCCTGTAAAGTGTTTGCTCTTACATTAGTAGTACATACTAGGGCTATGCGAAGCTTCAGTCCCCGATTTGATTTGATGGAGATTCGGCCTGATTCGGTGGCCAAATTTCTGACTACATCGAATCGGAGGACCCTTTAATCTCTTCAAATTGAATTGGAACCCTCCGAATCAACTCTGAGAGGTTGGGAAAGATTCAGACATAGAAACAACTTTACATGTTTTTTCTACATACCTGTAGGTAGCAGGGGCTCATGAGTACTGTGTTGCTGGGGCACATGGAGTGTCCCACAGAAGCCCGGGGGGCTCCCCAGCATGCTCCCCAGTCCACTTCCAGGTCTGCAGCAGAGTGCGCAGCGTTCCCCCCCCCCGTACCCCCTCCCGGCTTGGTGACTGGTACCTCCTGGGTCTGTGGTGGCCCCCCTGCAGATGATTGCTGAACTGGGGGAGCTCAGGGGAAGGGAGGGCCCAGCACACTCCCTGGCAGATCCAGAAGTGGACTGAAAGTACTTCTGATACAATTCCGCGTTTGCCACTGAGCACGTGCGGGGGGGGGGGGGGCACTCCTGTGGAATGCTCCATCCACCCCAGCATCACAACGTTCACAAGCCACGCCGGTACCTCGAGGTATGTAAAAAAAAGTTTTAAAGCTGTGTCTATGTCTGAATCGCTGATTTTCTGAATCAGCATCGAATCTTCAGATTTGGATTTGGCCGAATCAAGTCAGGGACAGTGATCTAAATCAAAGGACCAGATCACTGTCCCTAATTTGGGCTGAATCCAAATCTAAATCGAATAGGGCCCGCTTTGCACACCGCTAGTACATACACATCCCATTTTAATTTAGGGGGTGTTTTTCTTGGCTTAAAATGAATGATAGATTTGGATAGATTCTGTTGCGACTGTAAGTCAATGAGTGTTACTGAGGACTTAATGGCACTTAGAGTTTCCAAGGCTGGTAGTTAGAAAAAAGCTCTAGTGTTTTACATGTCATTTGGGCATAGATTCATAGACGTTAGGTTGGAAGGGACCTCAGAAGGTCATTGAGTTCGACCCCCTGTCCTGGGCAGGAAAGAGCGCTGAGGTCAGACGACCCCAACTAGGTGCTTGTCCAGTCTCCTCTTTGTTTACAAAATGATTGAGAGGTAAGGAACAGGGAAACACACAATTATATTTTCACAAAGATGCTTTTTGCCATATATGGCAATATACAGCCCATAGACTTTTCTTACTTATTCAACTACTTTTACGTTCAGATTTGTCATTTAAAATAACCAGCTTGATTGTGATATTTTTTTCTCACTTGACTTTAATAAGCTTGTAATTTTTTCCTGGATCATTGCCAAAGTCTATTTCAAATGGCAATTGGGCGTATAAATTGTATTCATATTTTTTCTCTCCCTCATTCATTTCATAACACACCATTAACTAGGATTTTCACCTGTGACTTTTTCCTATAAACTCCAGATTGGTGGTATGATCCTTTTTGACACAGACGTCTGCTGCTCAAAGGAAAATGATTAGATAGTAAACTATATTTTGGCACAACTCCAAGTAAACACAAAAATCTCCTCTGTGCCCGTGTCCACCCAAGTGGTGGACTGCACAGTTGTTACAGCGCAGTACCATTGCCGCAGGTTGTTTTTTCAGACAGTACTGGACAGTAGCAATAACCTACTGCACAGTAGCTCATTACTACTGCGCAGTAGCATTGCATCATGGTTAATGCCCACCAATGCTACTGTGCAGTGGTAATGAGATACTGCACAGAAGCATCTTTTATACACAAGTTATACCAGGCGCATCTATACAAGAGGTGCGGGGAGGAATACACTAGATTGCTGCTAGGATTGTTCTCTGTTTTGTTGGAAGGAAATGTAGTATAATCACTTGTATATTGTCAATATAAATAACCTTCTGTGATCCCTCAGATGCTACAAAAATTGCAGTTACTCCAAAGAACCCACAAGTGCTGAAATCACATTCAGTGTTATTGAAATGTCTTTCTGAATATGACCCACACTTGAAACACAGCTTTAAATTATCCTGGAGAAAAGATGGAGATGAGCTTCAAATCAATAGCACAGAAGATGGGAGGTAAACAAAACAAAACGAAACAGAAACTTCTTGTCTTTATATTCTGCCTTCTGTTGTATATAGCATAGTTAATTTTATTTCCTTATGCCACGAAACATAATAATTTGAAGAGTAAATCTAGGTGTCTAACAGTGAAATACTTCATTGTGACTGAATCTGCATTGTTTTTCCAATACATGGATATATAAAAAATGTTTGGAGTTTGAAGCCATGATTTCCAGGTAGGTTCATATTCAGTTGCTATGCTGTGGAGCAGTGTATCTCATTAGGGGATTATGTGGCATAACAAAACATCAAACTCTGCCTTTTAAACTTAGTCAAAGAGTTATATTTTGCTCCAAATGAAGTCATTGGAAAGTTTGGCACTGACATCAATGAAACCAGAATTTCATTCCAGCCATTCAACACTTGGGTGCCAAGTGTTGAGCAAAACATGACACTTCATCCCAACACTCAAAAAGTTAATAGAATAGAGGTCTCTGGTAGCCTCAGTTTAAATTGTACATGCTAAAAGCAGCATACGTGTTTTGTATAAGCTTTATGGATAAGTGAAGTCTGGCTGAATTTTGCTCCAAATATTAATTTGCCGATGACTTAAGGAGGACTAGGACTAATCCCTTAACCCTGCTGGACAACTTGAGGCTGACAGTAATGGATGTGTGAATTCCTGTATTATATTATTCTATTCCTTGACATTTTCCCTTTCTCCTCTCCTCTCTAATTTGTATACATATTTTGTCCTGAAGGATAATTGCTGACATGGACACAGTGTTCATATCAAGCGTAACAATGGAGGATCAAGGTATTTATACCTGTGTGGCTAGTACATCTCTAGACCGTGTTACAGCTGAATCCCAATTGATTGTCCTTGGTAAGTAGTATTTGTTGCCTGGTTTGCAATAAACTAAACACTAATACAGCCTTTTTTTTTTTTAACTTGCCCATTAACTTTATAGAACCTCTGTGGCCTGATTTTCTAAGTTCCTGCAAGTCCAATTAACTCCAGTTAAGGATAAGCTTTCTCAGCATTTCTGGAAACAAGGATCTCAGAGGCAGAGTATTTAATAAAAGATACCTATAACATATCTTCAGCACATTGAACAGGAGGAAGCCATTTTCTCTTGTAAGGAGGCAATCTAATCATTTACAGTGGCTATAGCAGGCCAGGCCCTTTATTTGAAATAACAAAACAGCCCCGCTGTTGCCTTGCAGCCTCAGAGGAGTCTTTCGCCATAGCCTCCACGTAGCGCTCCATTGTGTGTTGCCTGTAAAGTATGGCCCAATGGGAACTTTCTTAAGAGTTGGATAGATTTAACATAGATAAAGCCACCTTGTACTTTGAAATACATTGTATGAACCCCTTCTCTTTACATTGGGGAACACTAGCTTTCTAGAGAAAAAAACCCTTAAGGAACTGACATTTAGCTATGCAAAGTCCTGCTCCTAAGTCCATTGTCTAGTATACTTAATATGTATTAACGACATCTTTCAACATCTTGCATTTCACGGAAATATGAAACTGTAAGTAACCCATGCCCCTTCCCAGAATATCCTGGTAGCATAAGCATACACCTCGGATGTTGGGGCATCTTTACATGTGCTCCAGTGGGGGGGGATAGGGGGATGCTTTAATTAGGGCAGCTTTCAGGAGCCGCTCTAATTTAAGCCCCCACAGCATCTCATGTATTCAGCATCCCATGATTCAAAATGGTAGCGGGGCAAGCTTGTTTGATGAGCTCGAGTTAAAGCGTCCACCACCAGTTTGAAGTGCAGGGACACTGAACGCATGAGACGCTGAGGCTCCTGGAGCATGCTGATTAGCACACTCCAGCAGACTCGATTAATATAATCATGAGACGCTGAGGCTCCTGGAGCATGCTGATTAGCACGCTCCAGCAGACTCGATTAATATAACCCCTTGTGGTAGCTATTGCAGGCCAGAAGCTTTATTTGTAATAGTGAAACAGTTCTGCTGTTGCCTCAATTAATTGAGGCTGCTCTGACGTGCTGTAATTACAGCACCTTGGAGCAGGTCTCCTGCCCATCTACAGGCACTTTGAAGACTTAGGTTCAAGTTCTAGCACTGCCTGATTCTGAACAGGGCTTGAACTTGGGTTTCCATAATACAGGTAAGTGTCATGGTCTCTGCACTATTACATATTGGGGAGGAGGGGAGGCTCTGAATCTCTTTTCTTGAAGCTGTTAAATCTGAATCCCTTGTTTTGAAGCTTAGTTAATTATTTTGATTAGACTAGAGGCAGACTGTTTAGAGCTCCGTGCCTAGAGAAGTCAGACCTGACTCGGACAGAACAGGGAATTTAATGTGGATCTTACCATGAAGCTTTTCTTGGCTAGGAGTGAGTCCACATATTGTTCTGTCTCTTATTTGCACCACTTTTTGGAATCAGAGATTTAGGCATCAAAATTCGAGTTAGGCACCTGAACTTGACTGACTTGCATAAGGTCATAAGAGATGTCTACACCAGAGCAGGAGCCTAAACTCTGTTCATCCAAGTCCCAAACCAGCACACTAACCACCGAACCATACTTCTCACCACTGACCCTATTCTCAACTTGTGCTGTGCCTGCCCAAGCCTCCTTGAAGCTCTGGGGGGGTGTCCAGTGACACTCGATTCCTGGTATCCAGCCTACATATTTGTGCAAGACAACCATGGTACAGGGTCCTTAAAACATCCTTTTAAGGTCAAGTTATTGTTTTCATTTTAATTTCATCCATTTATTTTCTGGCAGAGGCATCTTCAGGATTTAGGACCCTGCAGGTTGGACTGATCTGTGGTTATTTTGTGCTTTAATAATAAATATGAGTTTTCAACCAAAGTAAATTAACAACATGACTTGCAGTTTCTTTACAGTACTGTACTTTATAGTACTGTACGTATGTACAATTCATGAAGGGCTATATCTCCTTTTAAAAACTGACTTGCACAAAAAAGGGGAGGGTAGGGAGGCAATCTTGTGTCCTGTCCTTTCTCAGTCTGGGATTGAAGAGGTCTATAGTTTTTGAAAACAGAAGTTGCAGTAGTTTTCTCCTGTGAGAAGCCATTTTGCAGCTAGGTAACTAGACTGCTAATAGAAAGATACCACGATTTTAGGCATTGGGAGCAGAACATATTTGTACCGACAGTCCTTAACACCCTTTTTTGTTATTCATGATTAATGAGCATATTGTATTAACCTTTGTTTAAGAGAGAGCCCCTCTGCTTTTCCATTTATGATATGAAAACTCAAAAAAACCCCCAAAACCCACGAGCCACCACAAGAGGGCACCTAGCAAAACTCAGGGGGATTGGATTTGGCTTGCTTGACATTTCAAATGTATTTTCCAAGCAGGGGAGAAAGGTAGTATAAACCAAAAAGGTATTTCTTTATGTTTTTCATATCAAAAGGAAAGTGTGAAGGCACAAATCAGCTATTTTATTGGTTTCCTTTTATTCATTTATTTTTTTACTTTAACGTGTTATGGTGATGCAGGTTTCAAATCTTGTTTGCTGGCAGTTTGAACTTGCAGGTTTGGCCAATTGTAGATGTGATTTCTCAGGGAAGGAGAAGGAGGTCAGGAGACGTGTTAGCACAATGCTCTACTCAGGATAATTTGCCTGCACTTCTCAGCAGGATATATTACCCTCATGGCTATAATGATTCCAGTGCTGGAGGCAGCTCATTTAGAGCTAGTTTGCTATCTCCATCCAGCGCTACGTGGGACAGTATAAACGTGCTAAAAGCTTCGCTCAGGACTGTGGCACAGTTTGGAAGCTGCATGGATTTTACTTTTTATCGTCATATATACTGTACCAACCACAACACTAATGAAATGAGGAAGTGGGGACTAGTATTATTAGGCCATCATCATCAGGAGAGCTAATATCTGCCTATATGCATTTTATTTCCCATATCACCCTATTGTACACTGACAAAGAGCAAGTCACAAAGGGCAAAGATCACCATCCCTCTGTGTGACTGTGCCTCGTATTAAACACATTCAGCATAGGAAAGGAAAGACATTTTAAAGACATAGGCTGATCCCCATCTTGGATTGTCTCTGCTGCCTTATATAAACTTCCTGGGGGAAAAAGTCATTCTGCAAAAAAAAAGTCTCTCCTCCCATGCTGTCTTTCCAGCTCCCTGGTTACTCCTCCTTTGTATGGTTTATTTGGGGTTACGTCTCAGTCAGCCAAGTTATAAGATCCAGTAACATGCTTTGATATGCATCTTGGAAAATCAACTCTGATAGATGCATTGGAGGCATTTGAAGGCAGAGTCCCTTTTCTTAGAGCTTAAATAATCTTATCTAGGGCCCAAAGATAAGCATTCTAGCCCAGTCCTTGCCATATACTTGTCACGTTGGCATTTGAGTGCCCTGTTAGCTTTTGGCATGGTTTCTGGAGAAAGAATAAACTGGGAAGACGAGGCATGTGCTTTCTGGTCCCTTCCTGGTGTGGGGCTAGACTGGAAATCTACCCAGGGCAATGGATGCTCTATTCTCATTTATCCCAGCAGAGAATTGATTTTCTGTAGGAGGTCGGATTCTTTCCCCAACCTCTGGTTTGGACAGAGCAAAACCAAGTGAAGCAAATATGACTTTCTGTTCAAACCATATCAAGATTAATTAACATTTAAATAGACTTTAGGATTGACTTAAAAAGAAAAAAAAATATCCCTATATTTATCCCAGATACTATAAAAAGTATCCCAGATACTATAATGTATCTGCCATATGCTAATGCTCCTGAGAACGAACACAGTCTTTATTGGAAGGTGGCAAAGTGAAAGGATTCATCTTGCCTTTGTATAAAAAGGTGAGTTTTAAAAGTTATAGTATTTGGCATTTCTGGGATTTCTGTCTGGTTACAAAACTAATTTAGCCTAGCCAGGTTAGACTAACTTGCAAAGATTGAGTCAATGCAGGCGCAGGCTTTTTGAATGTCTGCCCCTAGCCTTAGAGAAGAAACTGTAATATTCTGAATACTTTTTCAGATAAGGTGTGGGGTCTTTCAGAGTTGGCTTTAGAGAAAGTAGTGCTCTGTTCCCACCGAAGTTAAAGGGAATTTGACCACTGACTTGAGGCTGATAGGCCAATACCCAATGCTTAAAAATATAAAATTTATCTTTGTTCTCCTCTTTCCTCTGTTTTTAGATATTCCTGACCCACCTGCAGCCCTTCATCTCTCAGAGAAACAGGACAGAAGTGTTAGATTATCCTGGAGAGCTGGAGACAGTCATAACAGTCCTATTAATGGTATGAAGGATTCGGCCAACATGGTTTGCTATTTTTAGAGATATGGCGTGCTGTGTCAGTTAGAATAAACATACGGTGCTTATAGAAACAGTTAATTGGTTGTACTGCTGAAGTTCATTTCTTGTTACTTTGTTTTCTTCCCTTCCTGCTACCCGGTTTATATGGGCTATTTCTCTTTCTTGTCGTTTTCCCTCCTAGAGTCTATTATAGAATTTGAAGAGAATCGGTGGGAGCCTGGGAAGTGGCAAGAACTAACCAGAATCCAGGGGAATGACACGACCGCTGTTTTATCCTTGGCCCCTTTTATAAATTACCACTTCCGTGTTATATCTGTTAATGCTGTTGGGAGAAGCCGGGCTAGTGAGCCATCAGCACGCTATGAGACGCCTCCAGCTGGTATATACTGCCATCTAGTATCCTGAGTGTTCATTTTTTAGCATAACGTGTACTCTGGTTTGTTGTATAAGGATATGCATTATGCCAGGACAGCTTTTGATATTTTCTCAGCCCAGGTAATGTGGTTTGGGACTAGATTCTTATACTTTTACAGATCCTGAGCGTCTTATTCCCTGAACAGTTCTCATTGAAGTCAAATTCAGCAGATGCACTTGCAGTGAATAGTTTCCAACAACAGAAGGGTCTGATAGATAGCCCTCCACACCAGCCAGCAGACCCGGAGCCCTACATTAGGGAATACTGCATTTTGCCAAGGGTGGCAATGCAGCAGACACACATGTGCCATGACAGCAGCGTACAGAAGTCAGGCATGATGCTTCCAGGAGTTCTGGCTGGTGCACTGGTTCAGTGTAGCCCTGTGTACAGAAGCAGGAGTTGGATAGGATCTTTAGCAAGATTTATGGTAAGCCTTCCAGCAGCACTCAGCTCGTCACAGATTTCCATTCACAGTGCATTTCTCACTGTAACATTAAATGACTGATTCCTGAAAGTCATTTTATAGGCCAGCTGTTCAGCATTGCATTTGCATTGCCCTCGCTTTCTTCTTTTCTGTAACTCTAGGGTTATTTTTTCCCCTTATATCGTCTCCGCTCCTTACACAGCTTTTCAGCTCTGACTCATGCTAATGATGCACCTTCTGTTTCTCCATGCCCATAGGGGGAAATATTTCTTCTGAATAATCCCCCAACATCTGGTGCTTTGAAATCCAAAAGGACCCAGTTTAGCATCAGCTGATACCTCTAAGAAAGAAGGCTGCCATAGAGTGAAACCATCTAGACAACATGTTTGTTCACTAAGGGCCATGCTGGACTCAAAAGGACCCAGAGAGAAATTGTGGTCTTGCTGGTGATAGATTTCCTGACAGTCTCCTGTGTGCGACATGCCAGTCAACCCTGACTAACACCACGAAACAAGGGGGACCCAGAAGTGAGCAGAGCCAAGTGCAGCTCCGCCCTTGAGTTACAGGAGGGCTTAAAGGCCGGGGCAAAATTATTGTGGATCAGGACTTCACCATTCACTAAAGCATGCGCCTATCTATCAATATAGAAATATTCTGAAGTTGTGCTGTGTCAAGTAATTTAATCAAAGACACGTGACTTAATCAAAGACACTTGTTCTCAAAATCCAAGTCAGAGAATTAACACATCACTTCTCATATTTATCTGTTTGTTTCATGAAGATGTTGGACATGGGGACGTGTGTGGGGGGAGTGGTGGGAGGACACAGAGAAGATTCATTGAAGGCAAACTACACAAACTAACATCCTGGCTTTGATCTTACAGCTCCAGACAAGAACCCAGAAAACATCCGAGTCGAAGCTTCTCAACCCAATGAAATGATTATGAAATGGGAGGTAATATTTAAACGTTCCTATCAGTGGTACTGAGAGTAGCTAGTTGTGTTAGTATGTAGTCAGAAGGAAGGATGGGGTAGCACCTAAGACCATGTCCAGACGAGCACAAGCCGCACAGTTGGGGGCAGAATTTGCTACTGGGATTTCAGGTAGCAAAAATAAGCACCAGAAGAAAAAGTGGTGCAGAGCACGCTACAAAAGCATATGCCAGAATAAAAAAAGCTTAGTCCTCCAGTGAGATGCTCTGGCTGCCAGCCAGAATGTCTCTACTGCTCCATTTGTGCCTTGGCTGCTCTACCACTCCATGAGGAGCTGCGCAAAAATAGGTTGCCTACAGTGGGCAAATTTGTCTCGCAACAAAGCACATGTGTAGGGGCATGTGCTGAGGCACAAAGTAGTAGCATAAATTTGTGCCGCTACTATTTGTGCCATTGTAAGTGCATGTCCCTGCTTGTCTGAACATGGCCCAAGACATTAGCTGGCTAAGAGGTGTGTGAGCCTCATAGGCAACAACCTACTTCATCACTCTGCCTATCAGTGATGCAATATATGAAATGGTTTCTTCTCCCATGTTTTATTTTCTGAAGCATTGTTGAGATTGAGGGTTATCTTAAAAGAGTATACACACTTTCAACATTATTTCTTGCCTTTTCCCCTGGCAAAATATACTATTTGTCTTGCAGGTACCATTAATAAACTTCCTGGGTGTGAAATCCTCAGACTCATTGATGTCAAAGGGACAACTCTAATTGACTTCAGTGGTGTTAGGACTTTTATCTCATATTTTTCTATCTTTTGTTGTCAAGATGAATTTTTGTTTCCTAAATGTCAAGTATTACGGAGAAAGGAAGAAGGTTCATAATATATAAACCCTTCATGTAGTGTGGGGAGAATAAACCCCGAGAGTACACTCTTACACTACATAAAAAAAATCTAAAAATGGTAACAAGCATCTAAGGATTCCTGTAAAATTGTCAAGAGCAGAGTTCCAGCCTTCAAATGTCTACCTGTTTGCTATTTATGTGCCAGCCCTTTCACAGAATATATATTATCTCCCCTTCAAATCAAGGTTTAATATTTGTGGAGGTAACATATTTTGTGCAATTGGCATTAAATATTTTTGCACTGGGTGTAGAGAGCCTATGTTTGACCCTGATTCTATCAGAGGACAGCATACATTTCTGCAACCAACATTTTCAATTTAGACTTGGGTTTCTTTCTCAGAGGATGTGGTCTTCTGGGTCTATTGACTTTCCCTCTAATAAGAAGCTTCGTTCTACAATATATTCCATAGTCAGTTAAAACCTTCTATTTTTATACTATAGATGCATAGTGGTAGCTACCAGCACAGACACATATTGTTCTGAATTATTTGTCCCACACCCAGCAATGTGTTAAGTGCCTTATTGAGCAGATAGATAGAGATGTCAGCCAAAAAACTTACAATCTTTAGTTCAGATGCTGCACAAGTGTAAGTGAGAACAGACTTTGAAGGGAATGGAATAGGATTCTAGAGGCTTTGATACATAAGGTCATGTTGGTTCAATTAGGGATATAAATTTGTGACAGCATTTTTATTTGATTTGCTTTCTTATACACTTCATGGCAGAAATGCTGTGCCTTATATGCATGAAAGACTTTCTGTCCAGGAAACAAAAGCCAAAGATACATACACTGATTCTGTAAAATGATGTTAATTTGCCAAGTTTGGATTAACACATGAGATGAGCATTAGCAGCAGGGTTTTCAGCCAAGGATCTGCAGCATCCAGTGAGATCAAATAAATAGTCAAGCAGTGCTGAAATTTAACTCTAAACTAGAATTTATTTTCCAACATGAATTTTTATTTTCTTCTCTGAGTGGGAAGCCAAAATATGCTTTGGCACAAGCACCAGAACACCATTTTCCCTAAAGACAGCTCTGTAATATTCTGAATACTTTTTCATATAAAGTGTGGAGTCTTTCTGTTTCTTCTCTAAGGCTAGGGGCAGACATTCAAAAAGCCTGCACATGCATTGACTCAATCTTTGCAGCTTAGTCTATCCTGGCTAGGCTAAATCAGTTTTGTAACCAGACAGAAATCCCAGAAATGCAGGCACATGCCTGCAGTTGCTCAGGGTAGAAGCTGGATGTGCTAGAGCATCCCTCCTTCCTTCCACAGCATGGAATTGAGGGGGACATGGCCAGGCTTTGGCAGGATGCTGTGATTAGCCCAGCAAGGAATTGATAACAGTGTTTATCACCCAGTTCAACAGAAGGACATTACCAGCTACTTGTTGATTCTGCCTGTTGATTTAGGAGGGACCGTAGCCAGTACGTGGTCTGCTAGCTAATACACAGACACCTCCTCAGCAAGGCAGAGGGGAGTGGCGAGGGGGAGTGGGGAAAGCAGCCCGCAGCCTCTGGAACTGCAGCCAGGGAGCAGAGGAGAGGGCTCAGCCCTGCTGTGGAGCAGAGAGCCCCACCCAGCCCCGAGAGCATGCTGGGATGCTGGGGGAGTCTGGTTTATCTTAAACCAGCCAGGGGTCTGGGACAGACATTGCATAAACCAGTTTGAGCCAAACAAGTTAAGTCTGATACTATATTCAACCAGGTTTCTCTCAAACCGCTTTCAGCCATTCTCAAACTGGTTTATGTGCACTGAACATCTGTTCTGTTACAGGTTTAAACCAGTTTCTGATCACTTAAACTGGTGTATGTGTAATGTCTGTCCCTAACCTAAGAGTACGTGTGTTCCTATACTTTGTCTAATGAAGTTAAGATATTCATGAAAAAAACAGTTAATGTGTATCAAAGAGTAAATACCCTGGTTCTACCCTGGACCTAAATTTAGTCTGAATGCAAGTCATGAATCCTCCATTTGGCTTTGGGTCAGATTTGCGATTTGTTCCATCTAGCTAGTTAAAAAGCCATAACATCAGACAGGTGAGGAAGTGAATTACCTGAATCAGTGCTCATTAACTTTGTACTTTGTTTAACCCCACGTACTTTTCCAAGAGGGTATAATTTCCATATATATCAAATAATTAATTTGCCACTTTTCTTAAACCTTATGCTCCTAGAGAAAAATTCAGAATTACTTAATACTTTAAATGCTAAGACAGTTTGTTTTACTATCTTAATACTTTCAGAAGTCCCTTAAGCTTTTTATTTTGTATGTAGCCAACCACAATCTTTCTGCAGAGTCTTTATCTAGATGGGTTTGACGGTATATAGAAGAACATTTCTATCCCTCTTCTACTGGAACCAGTAAAAGCTTATCTAGGGCAGTGGTTACTCCTTTCTGTCATTGAGAATATGGAGGGTTGTTTCCTGCAGCTTTCTTCATAAAATTGTGAATTGCTATTCTCTCTATCTAGCATGTAGATCAGAGGGTCAATTTGTTAGGGCAGTACTTCAGTCCCTATTCAGCTTGGACCCTGTGTTCATCATCTATTTAAAGACTGACTTACCAAGCAATCCCACGTGCATGAGAATACAAAGTAAATTCATAGACATGTAGGTTATTTGCAATAGGATTTCTTCATTGTAGACTGTATAGGCATATTTCCTGCTTATTCCCCTACATCCTTTGAAGACCTATGAAATTGTGCCTCTTGAAGGAATTGAAGCAGTAGAGGGCACCATATCTCTTTTTAGGGCCTTGTCTTCAGAAAACTGGTGCTTAAATCTGTGTGGTGTGGCGCTGGTCTAGCATGCGGAGTCTGTCTGCTGATGCAATCCAGCACGTAGGCATGATCTCACAGGCCAGATCCAGTTGTGGAGGGACCATAAACTGGATCTGATCCAGTGCATGGGACCATGTCATCCTGAGTGTGGAGCTCCCCATGGGTCCAGATGGCATGGCTCTGTGTAAGCATTATAATGGACACAACTATGAAAAAATACCATTACCTAAGCTGTACTGGCTGACACTTCCCATGAGTACAAATATATTGAGTCTCAAAAAGCTCCTGTTACAAGTCATTAACCCCTATTTTTATTTCCTTTAAAATGTAACACTGAACTGAAAAAGTTCTGTAAATTCGCTGACAGCAATGTTAAGTTTCCATGACTGGAAACGCAGGCAGTGTTTTGAACAAAGTCCCTGTTGCAGGGCTTTATCAGTGCAAAGGTCAGAGTTTAAGTACTCAGCAATCATTTTCATTTAGTCAGTTATGCCCATATATTATATAAAGCTTGTAACAAACATGAAGAAAAAGCATAAAATTTAAAGTTTGTTTAAGATCCAGAAAAAGCATGTTAGTACTTTTCAGGGGGAGTTCATGCACTTTGCTGGATTTGAGCCATACTGTATTAATTTATACTTATGTCTGGGGAAAAAGGTTGCTTGAGTATTAATTATGTACCTATATTCTGGGGGAAAAGTTGTTTGATTTACTGTATTCTTCAATGGTTATCTAAATTACAAATACATTTTAAGAGTAGCTTGACATAAGGACTCAAAGTTCAAATTCAGCCCATGGTTGGTCGTGTCTGTCCATGGTCCATGTGAGATGAGTCACAAGCACCGAAAAGAATGGTGAATACAGAAGCATTAGGAACTATTTTGATTGAATTTATTTTGATAGTACTCAGGAATCAGTTACCATGGTGGATTTGTTGTACTGTCCATGCTTTTTATTTATGGAAAAGACAAGCCTTGTTTTGGATTTTTTTTTTCTTTTTCTTGATATGCAAGAAAATATCCTCAAGGACCCATCCCTTCCCACCAAAATCGGAAAGAAAAAAAAGAAAATGAAAAATTGCATTTCTTTCACATTTTTGTTTCACAAAAACGTCTGTACTACTCACAATCAGTTCTGACACCAGCAAGGTTCACTCTTGCTCCATCACCCCAGAGAAGATGTCATGGAAAGAGAAGGTTTTTTCCAGCTCAAAGATTAGAAGAACCATGACAGAGGAGTTTCAAGGCTCCTTTGCATCTTGCCTGCAGCACCCAGCCTTGTGCAGCTCCCCAAATACATCTGAACATTTTTTAACCTGGATAATTATGAATGCTCACTGTGTACCTCGATGCAATAATGGACTGATTAAAATCATTCATGTTTAATAGCACAGTTGGCCAAGTAACATGTTAAACGAAAAAATACCTTTTGAACTAAATAACCTTAATCAGTGTGTGTCTCATGGCCAGCCATTGCCATACTGCTTACACTATTCATAGATGGTAAGGCTGGAAGGGACCTTGGAAGATTATCAGATCCAGCCTCCTGCACCAAACAGACAAGACAGCTGGAGTCAAGTAACCCCAGCAAGGTGATGGTCTAGTCTCCTCTTGAAGATTTCCAGGGTAGATGATTGCACCACCTCTGGAGGAAGCTTATTCCACAGTTTGGACACCCTGACTGTGAAGAAGTTTTTCCTAATGTTGAGCCTGAATTGATCTTCCAGGAGTTTGTGGCCATTACTCCTAGTTTTTCCCTCGGGTGCCCTGGTGAACAGTTGCTTCACCGAGCCCTTGATGTACTCCCCTAGTGTCGCAGTAAGCTGCTGCCAGGCCCCCTCTCACCTTTTCTTCGGGTTGAAGAGTCCCAGATCCCTCAGCTTTTCCTCATATGGCTTGTATAAATTAATGTCAGTTAGTTAGTGACCATGCTGTGCTTGAATTCCTCAGCCAAGCAGTAAAAATAGTAGCACAGCACTTACCAATTAAGTATGAAGGCCTAGTTGGGGGAGTTTTGGTGCATATTTAAAACACTACAGGGTAATCTAAATTTTAATGGCCCAACTTGCTGTGATTCATAAAAATTTGAAATAGCATGCATTTTAGATGTAATAAAGATCACACATTTTTATGTCACCATAAAACAAAGAAAACTTGCAGTGAAACAAAAGTTAGTGCTTTTAATATGTAGAAATATATGCTTTAGTATTTAACCTGCTTTTAATCCATCTGTTTTGCAGTCCATGCTGCTTTAAAGTCAGAACAGCTTAATGCAGTTAAAAGTAGCATGACAGCAAAGGTTACATTTTTTCCCCTCCTTTCTCTCCTAATAGTATGAGCTACTGCTCCAAAATTATTCACCCCTTAAGCTGCTGTTTTATGATTACAACAACAAAGGCAATTCAGTATCTCTTTTAACTTCTTCTGTAGCCACTGAAACCTGTGGAGCGCAATGGCCCTGGACTGGAGTACAAAGTCAGCTGGCGGCAGCAGGGGGTGGAAACTGACTGGAATGAAGAATTGGTGAAAAAACATTCCTTGCCATTGGGGAATACTCCCACATTTGTGCCTTACGAGATCAAAGTCCAAGCAGTAAATAGTTTAGGATCTGGGCCTGAACCAAATGTTACCACTGGATATTCAGGCGAGGACAGTAAGTAACTGGAGTATTTTTGTAAAACAAAAATATGTTATGCGAACAGTTTGTACATTGCTAAATAAATGAATGTCAAATAATGATTAGACAGTATTACAACTTGTTCATCAGTCATATCTAAGCACTTTTTACCTGCGTACTAAGAGAAAGAGAAGCTTTCCATATCCATTTGGTTGCTGAGAATTTTAGTTACAGAGGGCTTGACTTCCAAAGCAGTTGGTTATGCTTCCACATGCAAGTGTGTTTCTAAAATTGCTAGTCTAATTCATACACTTAAAAAAGAGCCTGGTGGAGCAAAGCATTTAAACTCATGTGAAATGTCAGGTGTGTTAGTTGACATCAGTTGGATCCAGAAATTAAGAGCTTTGCTTGACTGGGGACTAGCAATTGTGCTATCTGGTAAATCTTCTTCATTGCACCCCAGATGTGTGGCCTATTCTAAAGGAACAAGGACCAAGGTGGGGCAGACTTGTATCTTTCCACCAATTTTTATGTTAATTTACAGACCAGGTAATGCCACAATGGGGAAGCAGGTGGAATCATATTTACAGTTCCAGGAATACCATGCAGCCTGAGAAAAGTAGCAGTACCAGGATTAAAAATGTTGGTACCACCCCATATCCACAGAAGACACCTTAGGACATTTTACATTCCGTGATGCAAAGACATTTATCTGTCGTATGCACTCATGTATCCTCCCCGCATTGTGCAAGAAATAGTAGCATGCTTGTCATGTAGTCAGCTGGCCAACCATCCCTTTTCAGGCTGGATCTATTTGCAAGCACTTCAGCTGCTCCCAGTGAGTACAGCTAGCAGCAACAGCAATATTTCACAGTTCATATGATTGTTTCACAAAAGCTATTCTTACAGTAACATCTCAGACCTCCGATGTTGCAGGTCCAACTCTGAGCCTGTAGTTAAAATAAGGACCTAAGTTTGTTGCCACCGTAAGTGGTGACCACTTCTCAAAGTGAGATCTACCTTTGATGATGATCAGGTACTCTTCTTCCATTTCTACATTGTGCTTTTCTTCTTAATTGGCTGTCTTAATACAATTTCTCATTCATGTACCACAGTGTCCATTTGTAGAATCATCGATTTTAAGATTAAGTGGCCGTCTAGTACCGTGTATACTTGTTCCAGTCTACTATGGGATCATGTTTTTTGTTGTCCTGAAATAACAGTATCACCGTGTGATACCAGCCCCATTTCTGTACCCTCCAATCCATGGCACCATAGTGCTACCTAGTAATTGTGTCTTTCCAGTGCGTTCTAATAAAGTAAGACAAGAAGTTATCCTGCTCATGAAATTAGTGCTGGTGCCCCAGGTGATGGAGTTCATACAAAGATGCTTGTGCCTAGCGTAAGATGGTTGAACTCCCTGCTACTCTAGGATGCCGAACCAATCCCTGCCCAATCAATAGCAGAATTGTTCCTTCCTCTGTTGTTTACAAAATGAAATTGTGAGAGATATTTGGAGGATTATAATTTCTCCAGCTGCAATAATAAAAAGCTAAAAAGCACTTTAGTAAGCAACCCAGTTCAGCAACAACAACAACAACCAAGTCCTTTTTTTAGGATTTAGGGATTTAAATCAGCAAGGGAGTAAATACCACTGTAGCCAGCTCACACGGGGAGCCAAGATTTCCCGGTCCAAATTACAAATGCCCAATCTCTTAGTCCTTAGCAGCAGGGATTGGAGCTTGTTGTGGTAAGATGGGGCCAGTGGTGTCTCCAAATTGTACATCTTTCTGATTTTTGAGATTAATCTTATTATTGAAAATCAGGCAGCTTTCATTCCATGTTGAGTCTGAAAGCTTCAGATTATTTCCTTAACTGCAAAATAGACAGGGAGCCTGAATGACCTAACAAATAGCCTCCAAGAGATTAGCCAATTCAAGCAACTGAGTGTTTTATACAATAAAAACACTTTCTTAATCCATCATGGCATGCACTAGCCATTACTGAATTGTATTATCTTGTAAGCATTGGCCCAGGGCTGTTCTTCTAGTTTCTGCTCTTTCGTTGCTTCATTACATGAGATTAGTCCATACTTTCCTTGGGTCTGGTATTGTGGAATATCTTTGGAAGTTTTAAGCGGAGGGTAGACAAACATTTGTCAGGGTTCGTTTTGACAGGAATGCTCCTTCCTCGAACAAGAAACAGATAATCTCCTGAGGTTCTTTCTTTGTTTCTGGAAACCTAGTTTCTTTTAATTGCCATGAAAACAAACATCGTTATCATTAACATCAAAAGGGAACGTCTGATATTTATTACAGAAGGAAATGAATTCTCTATCAGGCTTCCTTATGTATTCCAAGGCATGACAAACTCTAAATATGTTTGAAAAGTTGCCATTTTACCTGACTCTCTGGGGGTTTTTTCCCCCTGTATTTTAGTTTTCTCTTACTTTTATTAGAAGCCTCAGTGGGATCATTCGCAAAAGTAAGCAACTCCTTGAGAGTGAACGGAGAGTTAGGGACATTTTTTCCCTATGGCCCATGCATGAACCATTGTACAGTATAAGATATAATGAAAAATGAAAGTGAATTGAGAGAGGTTTCTCCTTGCGTTTTATTTCTTTTGAAATATGCTCTCTATTGACTTGATTCAAACCTATGTATATCACTGGAAAGACTCATTGGTCAGTAGGTCTCTGACCAATGCCTCATTAATCCAGGCACTACAATAGATTGCTTAATGCTTTTGTGATGATAAAAACCCTACTGTTGAATTATGAATGGTAATTACTTACGAAAGAAACTTCATGGTTGCCTTTTTAAATGGTATGTCAATCCCAAATTTGATCCCCTCAATATAATAAGGGTGATGGCCACCATCTTGGCTGATCTCGGGTATTGAACTGGAACTCAGCATGAGTCTCTAGCTTGCACCAAGGATCCAGGGGTATCCTGTAAGATATAGGATACCCCAGCTACACATATTATAAGAATATGGACTCGTAAGTACCTATAATATGTAATACTTGTGTATTTACAGTTCCAGATGCTGCTCCTTCCAGTGTAATGGTGGAGGTCCTGAACAGCACACTAGTTAAAGCAATGTGGTCCAGAATTCCAAGAGACAGAGTTCGTGGACGCTTAAGAGGCTATAAGGTTGTTGTTTTGGGGGGGTATTTTTTTTTGTAATAAATAACCCTCTATCTGTTCATATGGTTAAATGAATCCTGCCTATATGTTATGTGATTTTTGCAAGGATGACCAATCCCTGACCACTCAATCTGAGAATCTACTATTTTCAATACAGGTCATTTGGTGGAAAACAAGGAGTTTGCTGGATGGAAAAAGACACCACCCGGAGAAACACTTCCTAACTTTTATAGGAGACAGAAACCATGGAATGATTCCTGGTCTAGAGCCATTTAGTGAATTCCACTTAACTGTTTTAGCTTTCAATGGAAAAGGAGATGGGCCTGAAAGCTCCCCAATCATGTTCCATACTCCAGAAGGAGGTAATAATACGAAAAAATTGAGGCAGAGAATACTAAATAAATATCTTTCATGACCTAGATCAAGTAATTTTAGAGAGACTTATATATGGACCTTTATTATTATGCCTGTGGGGGCAGATTTAGAATTGCCATAGTTAAAGGCAAAATGCAATCTCCCATCTTCTCCATTCAGGTTCAGATTTTTAAAGACCATTTCACTGGGGAAGGGGAGAAGTGTCTTCCTTGTTAAGGCAGGACATGGTTCTCCTCCTAGGTTTATCTGAGCCTATTTTAATCTAAATCCTATCTCCTCTGCCATTTGCTTTGGTGTCCTTTTGTGACTGTGGTGTGACAGAAGTGCTAATGAGCTCTTGTGGACTTTTGGACAAAAAGTTCTCTGAAAATGATGGGGACTGGGCTCAGTGACTCAGACGGCCAATTCCAGACCAGTCTTCCAATAGAAGTATCCATCCCTGGGAGATGCTGAGCACACTTGACTCCCTGTTAAGTATATAGAAGTTAACAAGTGGAGCCCTTTTAGGAGGTGTGCAGAACCTTTCTTGAGTGGAGAATAGCACATGTTGGATCAATATGGAAAACTATATGCTTTGGATGGAATTATATTCCAGTCTGATGGGAATACGGAGAAACAGAGCTGGTAAAATGCAATCTGCCTTCAATAAAACTAAGCTAATTTCTTGTGTTTACAGTTCCTGAACAACCACATTTTCTAAGGATACTAAACTTTGATAAGGATTCTGTCACACTGTCATGGGGACTTCCTAAGAAATCAAATGGCTTTCTTACTGGCTACAATTTGCAATATCAGATAAGTAAGTAAATATTCGACTTTGCCCTAGAGTTTTAGCAAATAAGGTATGGTTTGTGTAGAAACAGTTATTTAAAACAGATGCTAGCCTACAAACTGTTTTTAAAACTCAGATAACAACTTGATTGGCAAAGAAACAATGTTCCAAAATTACAGATGTTAGTTCAGTCTGCTAGGGGGCAGGCCTGCTTCATTTTTCAGAGAAAAATGTTTTTGACGTGTTCGTTCCCAATCTGTTTAAACTCACAGTGTAATCATGCTATATTTAAAGTTGCATCCACTAATCAAACACTGTAATACAGGATTTGAAATTTGCAAAGGCTATTTAATCCAGCAGTCAAAGGACGCTCAGAAAACTCTGAGCTGTTTTTAGAAAGACACCTAATTTCAAAGAGGAAATAATTTTCAGTGATGAGGCAAGAATTGTACGCATGGTTATGGATCAGAATAATTAACCACACACACTTAGCAGTGGTGAGCAAAGATATAAACACTTTTTGTGAATTCAGGTTTTGAAATGAATTCATTTTAGTGTGTTCTCACCCTGTTTGTGAAACCCTGCATTAAGATTCAGGTCTATGTGACTTCTGGAGTAGCCACCATCAGCTGTATTTCATTACTGATTTTCAAGTTACCAACACTACCAAATGTTGTGAAAGGGATAAGTTTGCATGCTAATTCAAGGCATTGTGTTGAAAAAAAAGTACTAGTGCACAACACAATTGTATTATCAAAGAAATTGCTGTGAACTCTTCAGTAATTTCTCATGTTTTCTAAAACAGCAGCATACATACCTTTGGAGGTTACATATACTCCCTATCCTCTAGTTCTGAGGTGGGTTTCATTTTGCCAATCCAACAGGCTTCGGAGGAGCCACTCCTTTTGCAAATACGAGTTGATAGATGTCGCACAAAAGGAGGGGATTTGTCATAAACTTGCAGCATGTATGACTCAGAGTTTGAGAACATGGGTAGAAGTTTTGGAGCAAAAAATCCACAATCAACTTCAATTTATGTATATTTGAGGTTCTAGAAAAATATTTTGCTTAACTGAGTAGTAGGGCTGTGCAAAGATTTGGGTGGTGATTCAATTTGGAGGAGATTCAGCCTGATTCGGTGGCTGAATCTCCAAATCCAAATCAAATCAGGGGACCAATTTAATGGTCTGAATCGATTCAAAGTTCCCTGAATCTTCGGAAAAGATTTGGAGAGCTTTGATGATTTGGGCAGTCCCTGGTGGCTGCAGCAAAGTGCTGCAGCAACTCCAAGCTGGTAAGTACTAGGGGTGGAGAATGGAGAGCTGGGCAAGGGGGGAGGGGACCATGGGGTGACACCTACCAGCCCCCCAACCCCCACCCGCTC
>NW_005841910.1:755512-824359 GCF_000455745.1 Alligator sinensis | reverse complement strand
CAGGTCAACTCTGTCTCTTTAAGAAAAGAAAAAAGCTGAGAAAAGCCCCGGGACTCTCTGTTCTGGCAGTGGCCTTGGAGCTTTGGGGGCTCATGCAGAGGGGCATGGTGTGGGGCAATGGGGAGCAGTGGGGATCGCCCCCTGCCAGCAGGACCAGTGAGTCCAGGGTTTTGTTTTTCTTTTTTATTCTTAAAGGACCAGAGCTGGCCCAGGTGGGGCACCCATGGGGGAGCAAGGGAGGGGTCATGGGGCTCGTGCAGAGCCACCCATGCAGCCTGGGGAAGTGGGTGGAAGCGGAGATTGCCCCCCACCCAGCAGCACCTGGTGAGCACCGGGGACAGTTTTTTTTAACAAATGCCAGGTGCTGGGACATCTATTGCCGGACTGGGAGAGGGGTGGGAAATGGGCCTGGCCTGGCTGATTCGGAGATTTGTCAGCAGTCAAAACTCCAAATCAGATTTGGCCAAATCAAATTGGGACAGTGATTCGAATCACCGAATTGAATCACCGTCCCCCGAATTGGCTGAATCTGAATCCAAAGCGAATACTAGCCACTGTGCACAGGCCTACTCAGTAGACCTCTATAGTCACTACCTTTTCAACTGCAGAAGCAGCCAATCAAATAACATAAATCCTGTTCAAGGACTCCAAAAGGTATCAGGGTAGTAAGATACACATTTTTTTTCAGAACATCATCCTTTCCACTTGTTGCAAACTGCCTCCTTTTTATCAGCTCTCTTGACATTTTTGCATTTTGTAACATTTGGTGGCCATGCCTGACTGAACGCTGCTGTTTGTTTTTCAGTCAATGAAACCGATGAGATTGGACCTTTGAGTGACGTCAATATTACCAACCCTTCGACTTTCAGTTGGAGGCTTTCAAATCTGAGCTCCAGTACTAAATACAAATTCTATGTGAGTGCCTGTACTATGAAAGGCTGTGGCAAGCCAGCCACAGAAGAAGGACTAACAATAACAGATGGGAGTAAGTTAATAGGCAGTGTATTTTTACACTGAAAAGTTTTGAATGTAATGGAAAAAAAAATCTATTGAGATTTTCAGCTTTGAATTCTTTCTCTCTCTCATTTGAGGACTGAAATTGTTTGCTTTGCATTAGCACTATCAATGAACTTTTAAACGCAGCAATTCTGTTCTTCAGTACATTCGATTTAGCTATTTCATGTTGCTCTTTCGCTTCACCCACCAATGAGCTCAGTGGGTTTTATGAAAATTAAAATTTAGCAGTCATTAAAAGGACACTGGAGAACTACTAAAATATTAGTGTGCCAAATTCTGTCTTTTTTAACAGTAATATTAATGGAAGCCATGTGTTGCCATTTGAGAACAGAATTTGAGAGTCCCACAAATCCATTAGCAGAAGCTGATTCGAATGTTTGTGCTCCGAGTCGCATTATTTTATCAAAAGCTACAAATGGCCAACAGTGAAGCCCATTCGTAGGCTATTTACCCTGTCTCCTAAACATTTTCATATTCAATGATTTATTGGAAAATTAGAAGTAATGCAGCTGGTTTGCCTCATAGGGCTGGAATAAAATAAACACACTATGCTTAGCAAGTTTGAGCAGACAAGTATACCAGTGAACATGTTCCCCAAAATTATTCAATAATAATGGCCATGGAAATGCCACAATGAAGGACAAGGGCAATGTGATAAGCAGAAGTGGCCTAGCTTCATTCTTTTTAGCAGTGATAACATACTGTAACAATCTTGATACAAAATGGGCCTTGCCACTTACATAGTTTGGGAGTCAACTAAAATATTAATTCCTTTGGTCACTGAGGCTACAGCATAGGACCCACTAAAAATGTTCTGCATTCTGAGTTATTGTCCCAAGACCCTAGTTAGGATGTATTGTCAAATTGGGCTGACAACCAGTGAAATAGGGACTGCATCTCTTTCCCCTTTCCTCTGCAAGATTGCAAGGGTCCTTACAAACACGTACTCCGGCTGAAGTGCTTACAAGGTACTCCAAACACATACGTGGCTGCGTGTGGTGCCTGCCGGTTACTTTTTGAATCCACGCAGAGTTCTCCAAAAAGAAGTCCTGTTTTCTCTCTCCTTAACTGGGACTGCAGAAAAAATCTCCTGTCATATTTGCAGTCTGGAAGAAATTGCATCCAGGGATGTGCATGAGCCCATCTGGGGTCAAGGTTTCGTGCTGAACTGATTTCATACACATCTCAAAAAGATACCTCCCTAATTCTAGGGAAAATCATGACGCTCTTTTGCAATTCATGTGGGTTTCCCCCCTTCAGATATTCACTCTTCAGTAGTGCTTGAATAGTTTTCCCCACTTCCCTCATCCCAGTACCTGTTAGATAAAGTTTTCTGTCAATCCTTATTTCATATAGGCAAGCAGAGTGTTGGCTGATCTACTTTGACACATCCCTTTCCTCCGGTAACAGGCCTCTGGTTGCATTACCACAGTCTCTTAAGTAGTGCCTTTTCATTGATCCCAGCCAAGATCATCCAAGCACCCAATATATCCTCCACACATGCCCATTTTGTGCTGTGCAGAATCTGATGCTATCATAACAAATTCTCTCTCCTCTGCCCAGCATCCTCTCTGTTCCTCCTATTGTTATCAATATACTAGTCTTCAACAACATAATAAAAAACACATTTTTTTAAAAGAAAAATGCAATCCTACTTGCTCAGATATTGTTACTTTGTGAGGTCAGGAGTTCTACATTTGGTCATTTAAAAAGCTGTTTGTAATTTGAACAACCTTGCTTAGCCCATTAATTTTTAGATGAATTTCTGATGCTGACTGGGGTCTGCCAAGCTCCAGAATGGACTTCCAAGGGAAGTGGTGCTCTCCCCTACTTGGGGGTCTTCAAGAGGCCTTTGGATAGATATCTGACTGGGGTATCAGGATCCCAGCACTCGTTCCTGCCCAGGGCAGGGGGTCAGCCTTGATGATCTGTTCAGGTCCCTTCCGACCCTAGAAACTATGAAATTATGAATGCATGGCTTAAAACTAGAGTAAATAGAATATCTGACATTCTTCTTCCTTTTATTTTCCTTCTTTTCTGTCAAAAGATTTTGTTTCAACAATGTCAGCAAGAGATTCTAGTGGAAGTAAGAGTGATGGATTGCATGTTGAACAGAATAGTGTAATTTGTGCTCGCTGCAAGGGTCCTATTCTGCTATTGCTTTTGTGCCCCGTACCACAGACTTTTCAAGTGACTCAAACAAGAGCCACCTGACTGTGTCCCATTTCACTCTCTGATGTAGCCCTCCAGCTCCCATTGAAATCCCAGGGAGGTTCTGCGTAATTTTCACAGGGCTAAATTGGTCCAGGTTCATTTAAATTGCACCAGATCTGTGTCCTGTGGCTGACAGAATCACACACATCTCAGTGACTTTCTCACATTTTAAGCTGTTGCCTGGTGGGCGCTAAAAATTAAACTTAATATTGCCTCTTAAAAAATGGAATGTGTTTTAAAAGTCAAGTCATATTATTCAAAGTTCCCCAGGTAAGTGGCAGATTTATATTGCAGTCCTACTGTGGAATGAAACTCCATTAAAATAGCACTGTAGGCTTTTAATGGTTATTGTGTCTCAGTGATTTTCCATATCCAATGAATATCCACAAGCAAGGCAGAAAAAAAAGATCTTCTCTATCCATGTTACAGATAGAGGTAGATACCCCTCCTGCAGTATATTCAGTTCTCATGGACTGGATTCTGGACTTTGCACGTTGCCTTGTCCCTAAGAAGTGCAGACATCTGTCAGTTTGAGATGCTGATAGAGTCCTGTTTGTCCCCTGCTATTTGACCTGTCTAATGATTTTAAATTAAATACTTGTTTGCTTATGCAGTCTGGATCAGAGAAGAAAGGAAGGCTCTTTTCTTGACGTGGATCTCCATCCAGAATAGAAGTGCCGCAGGAAAAGCTATGCTTGAACAATAACTTTACAAACCCCTTATCTGTGTATCACCATATTTTTTGGGGTATAATATGCTCCCCCATCGCCACACTGCGCAGAGCATGGAAACAGTCCTGCAGGCCTCACCAATGCACCCAAGCCTGCCTGAACCAGAGTACTAGTGACCACCTACTAGGATTACTGCAAGCATTAACTAGTGAATCACTTACACCAGTTAATCATGTCTCTGCCACCCAGGACACACAGGTTTTTTTTACATTCAGAGCACTAACTGGAACTAAAAAGATACTCTCTCAGTAAGACTAGCCTGTCTTCTGTGAGATACCAAAGTACAGCTAACAACCCAAAGTCAGAGTGGATGGTCTAGAAAGCCAGCTACTGTGGGTAAGCCATTAATTCTCACCTAATGGATTCTAAACGCCAACTACCTCTTAAAATTGCTACAACTCAGCATGAAATGCCTCCTGGACTACAAAAGCCCAGAAGGTGCAGGGTAATTATGATGCATATTTATAAGCTTTTAATAGCCAGTCAGTGGAGGAAAACTGATGAAAGTTTAACTTTCCATTTATTTCAAGCAGATGTATTGAGACAGGTACAGCTATAAATTAAACTATTATCTGCAATTTTTAATTCAGCTGCATGATTGCCAGCTTTTTTTTTTTTTTTTTTTTTGGATGCGTTTCATAACAGATGCGCTAATTTTAGATGAACTAGTAAAGACTGGTAGTAAATCCATGAAGGAGGTTTATCTTGTTCCTTCATAGTGTAGCTTCAGTAAAATAATAATAAAAAGCAAGTTCCACTGTTCTCATCCATCTCGAAGCCCACTAAGCATATTGTCAAATTGCAGCTCAGTGTTTAATGTTCATGTGAATCCCATGATATGACTGATGAATAGTAGGGGGGAAATGAGAAATGCTGATGATATGTTTTCATTACTAATGCTGCTTCTCTCCTGTGGTACATTAAAAAACTAACCTACCTGCTTTCAGTTTTCTGAAGCTAATTTCTGCCGCTCACTGACCTTTCAATAATGGGTAAACATTTTGCTTTCAGTATATCTCTGGGGTTTTTTTTATTTTTCAGGACTCTACACTACTTTTTCTATTCCACCTATCAACTTTTCCTCAGTTACCAATTCTTTTTCCTCTATAGGTATTATATTTGGTTGAATAATACAGACTATTTTTATATGGGATGACACCACACAGGCAGACACTCCTGGGCTCCTGTGTTGAATTTTAGGATACGGAGAATTATTTACAGAGAACTGGGATACCAATTTTGGTTCCAGGCTACTCAGACTGTCTATCCCTGATGTAGCAAAGCTCTGACGCATGCATTCAAAGTAATATATATACATCATCTCATTGAAATCAATTATTTCTACAGTTAAGCACATGCTTAAATGCTTTGCTGGCTTGGAACAGTGAATAAATCTACAAGATCAGACCTAGCTTGTATACAAATTGCAATATATGATTGCCTTGTCTGGCTGACATGTTTTAAGTGTTATATGGCATTTAATGAGTAATGGGATTAAAGTTCATATAGCAGAACATTACTTCTGGTTCCTTTATGGATAGCATTTTCATTACATTCATTGTTCTGGTGTCTCTGTTTTAGAAAATGTAATTAAAATTTACCTGTAAGTCCTGTTGCTTAATCTGCAGTTTGATTAAAAATTATTGCTTAGCCTCACGTAGTTCATTTAGCAAAACCTACCAGTAGATGGAATAATTTATGCTAATGCACCATGTTTCAACATCGGCATTATTCCAGTTCTGCATGTTCTCTCTGGTTCTCGGTGGCCTACTAATTTAACTGTTTATTGTAATATTTATATAGCTGAATTGAAAAACTTACTATGTACTGTTCCTTTGACAAGGTCTGTGCTGTTCTTAATCTTTTTCTTTCTTTTCCTTCAGGTACCAACCAAATTCTAATCTCTAAAAGTTTTCTTGCTTACTGTGTTTACTAGTTTTGGTACTAATAGCCATTGTTTTACTGTCTGTGCAAATCGGTCCGGCAGTTTTGAAGCTATGCTGTGTGGAAATAACCATGCTGTGCTTTCATTGAGATTACTTTAGAACTGCAAACAGATACATTATGCAAATTAAGCAACTGAACAGAATTAAAATAGCATGTGTATTAGTATTTCCCCCCCCAAATCTGGGGAATGTTAGAAGGTTACGTTCCTAATTTTAGATATGGGTACTATTGAATAAAGTCTTGATCCAAAGCACATTGCCATCAGTGAGACACCTCTATTGAGTTGAATGGGTTTTAGATCACTCTCTAAAAGTGGATGCTGTTCTATCATGCTTGTATCATTTCTATTACAATTATTATTTAAAAACCCCAAAACAAGAGAACAGCTATGAAGTGTTAGCATAGTGTATGCTATATGTTAGGATAGTTTATGCTTTATATAACATGCAGCAATTCCTGCTACACTTCTTGAATACTCCCATTGGCACAGAGAAGTAAAGTAACTTGGCAGAATACAGAACAGAGCCAGGATTTTCTGACTCCCAGAGATGGATCTTTATCTAGAAACGGATGCTGCTGCCTTTACATAGGCATGCTCCTATAAGACCCTTCATATTGTGAATAACTTTTGTCCTAAATGTATACATTTCATTTTGGAGTTAACATGAAATATTATTTTATAAGAATATTTTTTATTAATAATGGAATATTATTTATAAGGAAAGGTACACGATGCTACCTTTCAGTTTCTAATTTAGGCAAAATACCTAATGGGCCAATGGAAGTTTTGAGATCAAGACTGGACTTACTAGAAAACCAAATTTAAACAAATACTTGATTATGATTACAAATACTTTTCTTATAAAGATCATTTAGAATATGCAAAGATTACGTATGAAAGTCATATTAAAAAACCCTTTAGTTATGTCTAAAACAGTGCTCCACTTGTAAAATACTTGTGCAAAAAGGGAAGTGAGGAGCTTCTTTCTAGGGAAAAATTAGTATACTTCCCAATGTAAATTATTCCTATAAGAGATGTAATTCCCTTTTTCTGGATAACTGTGTATTTAATCCTGACCCAACGAGTTCAATTTAATGAGAAAAGGATCAGAGCCACAGATTATCTAACCAAAGCAAAGCCACATTCAATTTGTAATTTTTAAGGCAGGTATTAATTAAAGCAAATCTATAATCCTACATGTCATTTCATCAATATCTCCTTTCATCCTGGAAATTGTAGAAAATCCTCCCTAAATATCAGGATTATTTCAGTTTGCAGTTGACTTTAACTTGTGAAATATTAAAACAAGCAGAGAAACTGTTTTTCTACTTTATTTTATAGTCTCTCCAAAATATATATCCCAGAGAGACGTTAAATATATTCATGTATGCGTGTTGTATAGATCATTTTGTAACTGTGCATTTTGGAGTCTGACTGTTCAATGAATAACTCATTAATATGACTTGGCTATGTACGTTTCATAGGTAAAGGGATCGGGAAGATTTCAGGAGCAGTAAATCCCACCCAAAAGTTTCACCCCATTGAGGCACTTGAGCCTGGAACTGAATATACAGTTCGTCTAGTGACTAAGAATTGGGTTGATAACAATAGCATTTTTGAAGATGTAATTGAGACGAGGGGGAGAGGTGAGAAATGAAACCCTTTAAGGTGATAAATCAAAATTTCTTTTTAAATTTAAATAAATATTAGTTTTACATATGGTCTACAATGAAATATAATATTGAAATAATGGACCCTGAGCTTGTATCCAATGAAATCAAAGAGTTTCTTACTGTAGATTTCATTAGTTTTCTGTTCAGCCTCCAATGTTACCCTCTAAAGTACTGGAATCATTACAAAACTTTCCAATACCTACTATTTACAGGTTTTAGCTTGTATGCCATTTTAAAAGGGTAGGTGCTGCTCCTTCTCCATGAATGCGGCTAGCTGAGCAGTTTGCATGTATCCTAAAAAACACTTTTAACTCTGTCTTTGCAAAACTGCTTTGTGCATGAGAGGCTTAGCAATTTTCTGTGCACCTTTCCTATTTCAGTATTAATCCTCTGAATCAAGCACTCCTTTGGAAATGTCTTTCCAAAAACATGTATTGTGTGACACACATACTTCATTTGCCTTATATGTAAATAGTGTTCTTTGGACATTTTATTTCTGTCCTTTATATCTTAAAATTAAAAATGCTAGCTTGATATCAGTAACAAGAGTTTGATCATTCCAGATCAGTAAAGAAAATGTTAAACATTCTTTTTGCGGTAGGTTACTCTGTTTTCCCCTACTTAAATATTTTTGTTTCTTTTCTTCTACAAAGCTTATGCTGGCATATATGAGGGAATTTCTACACAAGGCTGGTTTATTGGACTGATGTGTGCCATTGCTTTGCTTACCTTATTGCTGCTAACTGTTTGCTTTGTCAAAAGGAATAAAGGAGGAAAATACTCAGGTAAGTACAGCTATTGTCCTTTTTTTGTGAAATATATTTGATAACAGCAGGCATCTTCAGACACATAGATACTTAGTTGAACGGAAGAGTCTAAAAAGTCACGCTTCCATCTCTGAAGACTGAATATTTACAACCTGAAAAATACAGTTTGGATTTGTGTGTTGTAATTTAAAAAAAAAAAAAGTTGATTTAAATAAATACAAGCAAACCTATACTTGGTGGGTGACATTCTGTGCGGTGTATGTGGCTTTGCTGCCTTGGCACTCCAGTACCTCCAGTGTTATTAGACTTGTCCTCATGGAAATCCTAAATTTACAAGTAACTCATGGCCAGGGTATATGCCTTTGTTCTTGTGCCAAGATTTTGGCTTAAGTAATCCCTTCTCTTCATTGTTTCCTCCTCTCGCCTCTTCCCAAATGTATTTATAGAGAGAAGTTATATCAGTGAAGCCTGATAGGCTTCATTTTGTGAGACTAAACAAGCCAAGTCGTTTTAATATCCTTTTGTAAGATAAGCTGTCTATTCCTCTAGTGGCCCACTGGGTTGAATGCATCTTCTGGGTGACTAGAATTGTACACAGTATTACAGATGAAGTTTCACCAGGGCCTTAAATCTTACGGGATCACATTTGACCCTGTGATAGCTGCATCACTTCGGAGGCTCATTGTCATCCTGTGTCATAGATGCATAAAGTAGGGCTAGAGGGACCTCCATAGATCATCTAGTCTAATCCCCTGCCTCAGGCAGGATCATCCCTATCTAAACCACTCTATACAAATCCATTGTCTATGCTCTTAGCAAAACCACTGAGTCAACCCTGACACGAGGAAAAGACGTAGCCCCTAATAAGCCTGTGCAAAGTGTCTAGTATTTGCTTCAGATTTGGATTTGGCCAATTCGAGGGGCAGCGATTCAATTTGGTGATTCAAATCACTATCCCAAATTGATTCAGCCGAATCTGATTCAGAGACTTGGCCACCGCTGAATTGGCCGAATTGCCAAATCGAACAGGTTCCAACCTCTGCCCACTCTTCCAGCCCGATCAATGGCTGTCCCGCCTGGCTCCAGCATCTCAGCTCTTTAAAAAAACCCTAAAATTCCCGCACTCACTGGCTGCTGCAATGACTGTTGGGGCCTCTGGACGCTCATGGCAGAGCCCCCCATGCAGCACAGGGCAGTGGGGGGCAGCAGGGTTCATGCCCCCCCTGGCAGGAGCCAGTGAGTGAGGGGCTTTTTTTTTTTCTTTTTAAAGTGCTGGGATGTTAGGGCCGGGTGATTTAAAGTGCTGGGGTGTTGGGGCCGGGTGAGGCAGCCATTGATGGGGCTGGGAAAGTGGGAGGGGGTAGGGGACACTCATGGGGGCTGGGGGAGCAGGCAGAGGCAGGAGATGGGGCCTGGCAGGGGTCCCTCATGGTCCCCTCCCTCTTCCAGCCCCCACCCCTGCCCCCTACTTACTGGCATGGAGCCCAGGTCCAGCTCCCTGTGGCAGAGAGCAGAGACTGCCGGAATCTCTGGAGCTCCTCCCAATCTTTTCCGAATTGATTTGGAGGCTTGGAATGATTCAGACCTTTTTAGTGGTCCCCTCATTTAATTCCGATTTGGAGATTTGGCTGCCGAATCTCCTCCGAATCGAATCAGCAACCAAAGCTTTGCACAGCCCTAGCCCCTAACCTGCCCACACATAGCAGGGAGACCACAGCAGCCAATGTCCTGCTGCTGTAAAAGTTGTTGATATTCACTCAAAATATCCCAGGCAGAATGCAAATCCCTGCTGCCAAGGAAGGAAAACCCCACACAGTCCATACCAATCTGACCATGGCATGAAATTACTTTCTGACCCCAAATATGGTATTGGACTGACTCTGGACTGAGGCTGACTGGGTGCTACAGTGTGGGGGCTGCCTGCCAGCTAGTCCCATACTGTAGCACCCTTGTGCCCTAGCCTGTCCCTCCACAACACATTGATTTGGGGAAGAGTGGCTTCAGGCTGGCAGGCTGACCCCCTGGGACCCTCTGCCAGCTGGGGCTGTGCTGCCCTGGCTCAACATGCTGCAGTCCTGGATACGCATGTAAACGCTGCAACCGGGGGCAATAAACTCTGTTGCAAACTGCATCAGATTTTATTCAGCCATGCTAATTGAACATGTAGATGTGCCATAGTTACTAAAGCTGCACTCTGTGGATAATTTTGTACTGAGATACTTAGCATACTTTGCATGTGCAGTTCATATTTTGCATGTCCTGCTATATGCTTTGTGTGCCTCCTTTTTTTCCCCCCAATTTGACCATAATTACACTAGAATAAATATGTTATGGTAGCAGATAATACATATAGTGCAAGTAGATCTTTAGCTGAAATCAGAATTAAATTTCTTACATATATAATAGTATTGCACAATTACATTTGTTATTAAATAGATTTAGCACCTCCCTATGTAACATCCAGGCTTTTACTTATTTATTAGAACTAGGATATTGGAGGTCTTTGTTTCTTTTGAATGTGAATTTCCAACTAAATACTAGTTGCACATCCTAATGACAAACACATCAAGCTTCCAGATACAGCCTGAATTTCACAGGAAAGAAATGAGTCTTGCTAAAAGAAATCATACAGGCTAACTTTTCAAAGGCGTGAAGAAAGGTCCTGTGTGAAACTCTGATTGTGGTCATTGTGTATTAGAAAGCCAGCTACTCTACACGTCTTGACAACCTAGCCCTTGTTGTACTGTGAACCACTTAGCTATAGCTGTTGTCCTCTGGGTTGAATGGTTGATGATGACTGACAGGTTCCCACATAACTGAACCCAAGCATGCTGAAAAGGTTTCTGCTTTCTTTCATTTGCACAGTGAAAGAAAAAGAAGACTTGCATCCAGATCCTGAAGCCCAATCAATAAAAGATGAAATCTTTGGGGAATATAGGTAAATATAACCTGCAATAACAATATAACAGATGTGGGGGTTTTCTTCCAATATCATCACAAGTATTTTTAAATGAATTTTTATTAGCGCCTCCAAGTCACACTATTTTTCATTTTCAAAGCATGCCTCTTGGGAGTGGATGATAATATGAATGTAAAGCTATATCCAGAACACTTTAATCCACCCAAGTTGAGACATAGGTAATTGCTGATGGAGTAGCACTTATTTTTGCCTTCTTCTTATTAAGCATCTTATGTGTAATATAAAAATCCTTTTACGTTTTAGTCTTGTGGCTGCTCAAAAGTCCACTGAATTCATCAGAAAGTCACCTATTGGCATCAGTGGGATTTGAGTTAGTAGGTGTTAATTCTGGAAAAAAAAGAATGAAAAAAGGATGAAAATTAACAACTGAAAATGACAATAAGTATTTTCTGGATAAAATAATTATGTTTGGCTTCAGTTAAAATAAGATAAAGGCTAATTCTATTACATAATTATGCTAAGTATAAAAAGACAGTATTGTACAATTGGTTTAATTGGCTATAACGTTACAAGTTTCTGGCTAAGTCCAATTTGTATACTTCATTATTTGTAAAGGATGAGGGGTTTTCTGCATAATTTCATCTTTATTTAATTTTTAATGCTTTCTAATGGGACAAATATTTAGAAAGGTAAGAAAGTCATGTGGTTAGTAACTTTCTCCCCTCAACTTATAATTTTCTATCAATACAAGTCCTGTCCATGGGAAAGTAACAGACATCTTAAATATTGAAACTGAAGGTTCAAATTTAGGACTGGCTACTTCCATCCTTATTCAGAGAAAGTTGCCAATAATTTCAATATTAATTTGGAATAAATGATGATTGAAGATGCAAGTGGGTATGTTCCTAACTTAGAGGCCCAACTCAGTGTTAACAAATTGGGGGTTAGTTTTTGCATCTGAACTAACGGTCCCACTTCTTTCAAGCAAATGTACCAGTAAATGTCCTGTAGATTTATATGGACATATTTTGCTTTCACTTTCATCTGTCTTTGACTTCTGTTCTGTTGACTTCACTGCTGATACTCTGGAATGATTACACTGGCATAACTGAGAGCAGAATATGTTTCAGCAGGCTTCAAGGATGCCAGTTAAAGTATGAAACTTTTGACTCATATATGCTTCTTTGTCAAATTCTGACAGTACAAGAATTTCAAGTAAAATTATTTATATTATGTGACAGATGGAAAACTTCTGTGACAAACTCCCAGCTTTGTTGAAACAGGAAAATGCTGGGCCTTCCAAAATACGCAATAGCAGTCTCACTGCAAGATCTACCTGGAGTTCCCAGTCTATTTTCCACTGGACTGTCATACTCAGAAATTTTCTTTACTGCATTATTTCCCACATCTCGGGGGGGGGGGGGGGGGGGGGGGAGGGGGGTGTTTGTTGTAGCCTTAGAAGTTCCATGGGAACCCATTATAAATTGCCTCTTTCCAGTCCTTCTAGGTAATTAGGCATCCTATTGATTCTGCTGTGCATAATAAGAGATTTTAATTAATATTGTTAGGATCCATTTATTAAAAATAACTTTTGCCAAATAACACTCAGTGTATTTTAACACTTCATTTAATCATTCTTCATATACATATGTAAATTCAGAGTTGTGAGCTGGATACGTAACAATATAACCAAGATACAAATACCAATGATATAGATGGGCTCCAACAGACAAGACCTTATGCTTTGCCAGTGAGACGAGAGATCCCTTAGATACACAGAGAGTTGGCATCACCATTTCCTAATAAAAGGGGAACTGGCTGAAAAATATATATATATTTCATGGAAAGGTTTTCAAAAGTTTGTCCCTTTTTTCTGTGTATATTTTTGACTGGCTCTTCCAAAAATGTAATGGCCCAGATCCTTCAACACCATACAATAGGCTTAATGCTACCATTCCCTTAAGCCTCTAGTTTTGTTTCCTGACCCTGAGATGCAGTGAAAGAGAGAGCAGTCGGCCAAAACATTCCAGCAGTTAGACATCAGCTGTACAGCCATGCTCCTTAATCTGGATAAGTAAGTGGTTGAGTAAGGCAAAGCCAGAGCAGCCCGAGTCAAACTTAATGCAAATGAAGACTACAGAGAAAAGGAAATGTTGTACTAAAGACATATACAGTAATATGAAGAAGTAGGCTTGGGCCTGAGATTATAGAGACTCTTGAGCTCCAAAGCATTATGGCACATGCAATAACTGTAAATGCCTATCAAGACTGTAGTTTGAGGACCAGAGATATCTAAGTGGTAGCTGTTTATGCATACAAATCACTTTCTTGGCATCAGCATTATCTTTGGTGGATCATCTCTAGAGGGACTGACCCTGAGGCTTGTGGACCTTAAAGAATGAGTCCATTTTGCTTCAGCTAAAGACCCAATTTTGTTCTCCAAAGTTGTAGCAGGTCCATCAGGCTCTCTAACACAGTCCAGCCACCCTCCAAGAGAAGAGACCACAATAGTGAGTGGGTATGAATCATTGTGCTGCTCTACCTGTTCACAGAAATACATGCTTCCTTATGCAAATTATTTATATTTCACTTAGAATAGATAAAAGTTGCCAAGACCCTGCCAGTTATTTAAAATCACAACCCGTACATGCAGTCCCATCCGTGTACCCTTCCACCAAGCAGCAGGATGTCAACAAATGCTAACGGCCCCATGTATTAAACTAACCTCGATAAGCCCACACCATTTCAGAGGACCAGTGAAATAAATGGGGCCTTCAGCAGGCTATACAAATGGCTCTCTGCTTTCCAAATGAGACTCTTTATGCTTCTCTCTTTAAAGATGATGTGAAAAATGAATTACCAAAGCTGGTTTTCAGCTTTTCTTCTTTTCTCTTTTCTTCCTGCTTTTGTCTCTCCTCATCTTTCGCCCACAGTTTCAGTGGCAAAAGGAGGCAGGGGGGAAAACAAAGAGCAAAGATCCAAATGGGTATTTCTCAGTGAATCGCAACAATTCAAACAGTCCACAAACCACCACGCACCAGCTATGTAACATCCACTGGCTCAAGCACGATAATTTTCCATGCACCATGTTCAGAAATTTTCCCTACATTATTATTATTTTTTAAAATATTTTGCTCGCTCTTTCTTGGACATTTCTCTTCATTTGCTAAAGTTAAATGCTCAATTGCCAGAGCTGTAATACAAAGCTAGGTTTTAGGAAGATTTTTCTTTATTTTCTAGTGACAGTGATGAAAAGCCACTCAAAGGCAGCCTTCAATCAATTAATGGGGACATTAAAGCTACAGAGAGTGCTGATAGTTTAGTAGATTATGGAGAAGGGGACCACGGGATGTTTAATGAAGACGGTTCATTTATTGGAGCTTACTCTGGATCTAAGGAGAAAGGATCAGTCGAAAGCACTGGAAGTTCTACAGCAACTTTTCCTCTCCATGCATAAAATATTAGCATGAATGATTCATTTTGAATTGCCATATTTATCTTTACTAGTAATCAACTCTTACCATACATGATCAGAAGTAGGTTACAGAATGAGTCAGTCAGGAATTTGACATCTGTGGATAGAGAAATAAGTCACTGCCATTAACAGATGATTTTTGAGACTTTTTTTTTTCTTTTTGGTCCTGATTGTTCAGGTATTTTCATTGAATAAAACCAGAAGGTGTAATGTTCTGTCATGCAAGAGATGTCACTCAGTCTGACCAAAACTGCAGCTACTCAGTGTTACATATGTATATACATACTTGTTCTTCTACACCTGTCTTAGTTATATTACATGTTTCTCAGTATAACTTCCTCTTTCTTGTATGCTTTTGTTACTTTGTATATACCTTGCATCCAATATTTCCTAATATATAATGGCCTTGGCTTTGTAGAGGTTGGAGTGTAATAAAAAAACAAACAAAAACAAAAAGGTTACTTTATAAAGTAACATGCTATATCTTAGTGAGAAAAAATATATATCATGTAAAACACTAAAGAACTGCATTCCATATGCTATTTAATTTTTCATATTGTCTTCTTGTTTCAGTGATTCTAGGATTAGTGACTAGAGCTGAAAGCAAGTACTTAGAGATGCAGTTTTAGCCGCAAGTATTTGATCTCAAACCTGCTGTCAAAAGGGGGGAAAAAAAGTCTGATCTTGTGTATATATCTTCTAGCCAGTAGCTGGCCCTCTTTCCTTAAACGCGTTCAGTTGTAGTAGCTTGAACAAGGGCCTTATTCCAAAGTCTTTCTATCTGTCAAAAAAGCAGGATCAGGTTTTCGGACATAAAAAGGCCACCTGAATTTAATTCCCAAGATCTTTGAAAGCTGCATTTCTAAGCGATTTGCTTTCCATATGTCTCTTGTGTATAACTGTATGCTAGCATACATTTCACGAATGCATTGTACATATTATGTTAATATTGCCACACCTGAAAAATACAGCCTTGTTTTATTTGGAATTGAGATGTGATGCTAGCATGCGTCTGTATAGCTATATAGTAATAGAGCTGCTTCCATCTTTACGGGCTTCAATTAGTTTTCAAAAAGCACAAATTGTGTAAAAAAAATAATATTTAGCAGTTTTGCTGCTTTCTTTCTTATGTAATCAAAAGGTGTTCCCTTCCCAAAAGGAAGTTCTGAATTTAGGGATTTTTAAAAATTTTATTTCCAAATGCTATATTCTTAAACAAAATAATGGGTTACAGTACAGTGTATTTTATGTAGGGTGCTGAATGCTGTTTTAAATCCCCACCAAAATTGTTCATTCTTTGCTACTGATTAAAAACTCAGCAAAGCTACATGGTGCATTTTTTTGTATTGCTTGTATATTTGATTTCATGACTGTTTTTAAAAGTTTTGTATGGCCTTGCTAACTTCAGTACACAGTTAATGTTACTTGCAATTGTCCGTTCTTTTTATATGGTGGTAGCTACCATTAAAATACATTTCTGCCATGATGATGAGACCTGCTAAATAAGGCAAAACAGTTTTCTGTAAAACATTTTCCATGCAAGCAGTACTTAAGCAAGTATTCCCATGGCTTCTGTGGAAACAGTACAGATTGGTATTGTCTTGAGTAAGGGTTTATGGGATCAGGCAAGGAATTCCCACTTTGTGATTTGCACTTAAAATTAGAAATGGTTTCACTCGGTTTTTACATGGACAAGGGCTAGGTTTTCTAAAGAGTTGAACTCCCCTTAATGTACCTGTATGAAATGGAAAGATTTTGGGAGGTATTATACAACCTTTGAAAATAATAGTACCTGGCGGTTGCTGAATGGTTTTGAAAATCTCGTCTTATTTTGAGCACAGTAGTTGAGGAGCTGTATTTGCAGAGCATTACTCCTCTTTCAGAGCTCAAGATGCAGAAGGCTCTGGGGAGGATTTTTTCAACAGAAGTAAACTCTGCGGTGATGATGTTATCAATAGCCCTCTACAACTTCACATGGTTGCTTGTATCTTATAATGTGTACAACCCATTTGCAGTTAATGAACACCCATACTGCTTGTATTATGGGTACTAAGGATTAGCTGAAGTCATGGTCCCAGGAAAAACAAAAAGAGAACTATGTAAAACAGACACAAATTTCAGATCCGATTAGCAGGGTGTCATATTATCAAATGATGAATAAACACCCTGTGCTCCTGCCTGCTCAGTTGTTACTAAGAGATGTTGATGACATTCCTATGATGTGTTACTCATCTGCCGGTATGAGTGCTTTTTCTATTAAAATTTTAATTCAGACTCTTACATCTTAATGTTAGTATTTTGTTATGCCTCAGGGCCTAAAAATTACAGAGTGACAAAAAGATGTGCAATGCAATTTTTAAAATGTGCACTGATTTTTATTTTTCAGGAATATGCCCAATGAATATTAAACAAACATCAAAACTTGCTAGGGACTCTGTAATTCTTGAGAAATTTTTTTCAGCATCTTTTTTTTAGCTGCTGTTGTATCTTGTGCATATCTTGGACCGTGAAGTAGGTTGAAACTTGCTGCTGAGATATGTTTTAAAAATGGCAATTCCCCCTCCCCTCCCCCTTTTCAAGTCAAATAGTCAAATCATTCTTTCATTCACAATGAGATGATAACATTTTTCTAAGTGGGGTGGCCTGGGTATAAATGAGAGAAGAAGTTGGGGATTTATGTTGGATTTATAATATTTGCCATCAGTTCTGTACTATATTGATTAAAGCAAGTGTTTCTATGAGTCTGCAGTGGTTTTTGAAATTCCCTTAATCATATAGCATTTGGATGTGTCTGTATGGGACAAGGGAATGTTGTACGGAGCCACTCGGAGCTGTCTGTCTCCCTGTGTTAGCCCTGAAACTAGAAGCAATATAGCTGTGTTATTGCTGTGCTCTGCCTGAGGATAGGGTAGACAGACCTAGCTTGGGGTAAGTGTAAAATAGTCTCAAGGGAAAGGTTTACAAAAGTCTTGATATTGAAAAGTGTTGGCATCCAAAATATGGTGTCACTGCCAGTTCCACTGGGTTAGGGACCAAAAGTTTTATATCAACTCCCCAAGAAGTCCCACTGGGGTCATCTATATGAGACACTTATTGCGGAGTCGCCTAATTTACTGCGGCCTAACAGTACCGTACATGTAGATTTTGTGGAGCTAACCAATTAACTCTGAAGTAGGATAGTACTGCCAAACATAAGTGCTATCCTATGGCAGAGTTACTTACTACACCATAACACATATGTAGACGGTGATGGGGTGACGGGATACAAGGGTGCTTCAGTGCAGGGGCTGCCTGCCAGCTAGCCCCATATTATAGCACCCTTGTGCCCCAGGCAGCCCCTTGGCAGCACGTTGAGCCAGGGCGAAGCAGATCCAGGCTGGCAGGCTTATCCCTGGAGCCTCTTCCAGCTGGAACTGCACCGCCCTGGGTCAGTGCTTTACGGTCCTGGGCACATGTAAATGGTGTGCCCAAGAGCAATAAACTTCAGCCCCAACTGCCCTGGAGTTTATTGTGCTTCCCTAATTTCACATGGAGATGCACCCACTTTCTTCAGTAGTACAATTCGGACTAAAGCTACTGACTAAAGCTATCCAATATAAGAAAGAGAATCAACATCTGTCCTTATTGTATTAGATTAGTATTATTTTAAAGCATGCACAATATATAGTAATATTCTTAGGAATGGCCAGCCTATTAGTTAATCCTCTGGAAGATGGGCTGTGAGGCCCCCATCACAAAATCCATCCTTTTTAAGCATCATTCATTTTAAGCAGTGATCATGTCCCCATCACTGTGCACTCTGCTCTTGACTTCAGCTTAATTTTACAAGGGTTTGTACTAGTGGATACTAATATAGGGTAAAAGCCTTAGCCATATCTGCTACCAGGCTGTAGAATGGCCTTTGATGAGAGAAGAATTGGATCCCATATCAAATCAATTATATATTCCCCTGTAAATCACGGCATGTAGGTGAGTGTAAATACATAATAGGTCAACTGCAAACATACCTAATGATAAATAATTTAGCTGTCACATCATTTTTGGCTTTGTTATGGCCTGGTCCTCCAAACCCTGGTGTGCAGATTAATACTACCATTGACTTCATGAACCAAACTATGTGATCAAGTGGTAAATTAAAGTCTGAAGGATCAATATTATTTTCCAAACGAATTAGGTAAAAGTGAGTAGGTTATTTTTCTCCTGTCCAAAATGGGTTTTGACAAAAATTTCACACACAGCTTCCTAAAGGAATGCTAGTAAATGTTTTATTCTGACACCTGCATACATCTGAAGGGGTATTTTATTGCAATCTTTTTCATTTGGTCATAGTTATACTTCTAAACTAGACATCTCAGTTACTTTAAATAGCTCCTCTGCAAGAAGAGAGTTACTTAAAAGAAATCGTCGTTGGTGCTTGCTGGCAGAAATTCCATTAATTTGACAAGGGATCAAGTCCTGAAAAGCATCTTTATATTTTTTTTTATTGCTTAATGTTTTGGAGTAAAACCTGATTTATATGTTTGCCATTTGTCTTTTAGTACCTGTTTACATTTCAACAGTGTAGCCTTCATATTAATGTTTTACATATGCTATCAAGTGACTGAGCTTTGTGATCTGCAGTAGTTTGTTCAACTTTCATACATACGGGAAATAATGTGTGGGTTTGAGCCAAAGCATACTTTTTTTTCCTAAATATCACACACAATATTTTGTTACTTCACGAGAAGAGATCAAGACAAACGTGTTACCAAGTTCTCACTGTTACTTTTTTGAGATGAATGTTAGTGTAAATTTATTAAGGTTTAGAGAAATGTGTTTGTACTGTAGTTGCCGTTTGTATCATGCCTATGTACATGTATGGTTTTAAAGGATATTTTCATTATACATGAAATTCAACTTTGCTAATAAAAGTTTGACTTGATGTAATCTTGAAAAGCCTAACTTGTGATCCCCCATTTTGTTATTATTATTACTACTGCTACTACCACTACCACTGCTACTACTCTGACTGCTTTTTGGTCAGGAATTTATTGTCATTTTAAACAGGTTATGGGCTAAATTTTCAGCTGGTGTAAAATGATGGCATTGTCTTAGCTTTAGCAAAGCTATACTAATACTAATGAGGAATATGGATCTGGCCCCTAAAGTCTATTGAATCAGAACCTAGATATCCAGTGTCCAGAGCAGGAAACGCGAAGTCATCATGATGCCTGATCTTCACTGTACATGCTAGAACATTGTAAATAAACTGTGAGCATTAATATAAAGCAATAAATGTGACCAGTATTTTCAAAACCACTGATAAATGTATCTTATATTTAGTTAAAGTATACCTAGAGATGCAGGAAAGGATGGATGGGCAAGGCAAATAGCATGAGAATCTTGGCTTTAGTACACTGAGCCATTCAAATCAGATACACAACGAGCCATTCATGTAATCTACTCACAATTTAGGATGAACCTCATTCATCAAAGAAATAAATCACTCCTACATTTGAAAGGGGTAAGTTAATGTGTACTTGCAAGATATTAAGGAATTGCCAGGCATAAGCTTAGCACATATACATAAGAACATATCGTAATGGTGTTCACTTACAATGTAGCCATAGATGCAGGCTCAAAGCACTTATAAAAATGAAGGAAAGAGATAAGCAAATAATTCAGAAACTTGATGTAATCCAACAGTGATATGCATTCACCTCTGATAGGATAATACACTTATTTAGCAGAATATGTCTGATCTAAACGGAGCGGGGTGGGGAATTGTTTATCTGATTGGAAACAGTGGAGTACAGATAGGTTACATGAGCTATATTCCACGGCGTTTGAATACAAGTTCACACAATTTCTCGCATACACACAATTACCTGTGCAAATGTTGCAGAAGGACTATGAATGCAACACCTCCTAGACATCCAGCAATTCTTGCTTTTATCTTTTGTGTCCCTTAATCAGGAGGAAACCTAGATGTTCGAAAACCCAAGGTCTCTATGCATAGCTAAATATACTGGGCGCTCTTCCTTTACAAACATGTATTCATTACTAACAGCTGGCAGGCAACTCTGCTCTAATATTTTTGTAAATCCAAATTGTCAAACAATTATAAATAACAGATACATTCTTAACAAAAAAAGCCAGTCTGCTCATGCACAATGACAGATCTAATAGCCAAATTTGAATAATAAATTGCTCACGCTGGCGCATGCTATTTTAAGAACTATTCTACACATTAATCAGGGCTCTGAATATGCTGATCCAGCAAAAGCAAGATTATCATTTGCTTTGTTTTGGGTTTTTTTTCTCCATCATCTTTTCAGCTATTTCACCGCAGCAGAAGGTATGAAATTTTTTTCTAATGCATTCTCCACCTGTGTCGACCCAGAGAGCCTTCAGTACAAATAAAGAGTACAACTAGGAATATAATAAGTAGTATTAACCTTTCAGGATGGCATCAAGGGCATTCAAGGTTTTGTTGTTGTTATTCATATTCCAAAATAATGAGATTTACACTTTTCTCAGTCACATAATGGAGAGGAAAAGCCTTACAATCATGTGCTCCACTGGAGTGAGAATAAAGATGCAACTGCCACCCTCCGGGACAGATTTTTATTCTCCGCAATATCACATGCTTCACTGACACCAAACCTGGAGGTTCTTTAACTTGAAGGAAAGGTGAAATATTTTTGGGGGTGGGAGGGAAGGTTGTGGGTTTTTTTTTTTTAAATTGGAAAATCATGTGCTGATTTAATTAAACACATTTCCAATCCGCCCACTCTATCTTCTTTATGTTGATGCTGAAAAGCTCCCAAGAGCATTATTTCAAAAAGAAAAACTTTTTGAAATCATTTTCAGGTCTCCCAAGACTTAGGTCTTCCATATTTCCCAACTGGATGGGGTGACATCTTCCCCCTTCAACAATAAAAGTGATCGTTTGAGTCATACTAGCTTGCTATATGTCTAGTCTGTGTGGGGATGCAGAGATCAAGTTAAATGGCACTGCAGGAAAAAAGTAGCAATGAAAGTCTGAAAGCCAGGTGATATGTTCAAGCTTTGAATAGAAATGTGGCAGCCCTGCTTTGCAGACTAACGTTCTCTGGGGGGAGGGATTCAGGACCTGTGTTAGGGACAGACTGCGACTGAAGAGGATGGCAGGTGGAGTCTGCACCTTAGGACATCTGGGCAAAGACAGGTCGTAACAGCCAATCCTGTACTGAAGGCAGGAGAAGGATTGTTCCTTCCAAGCACCAGAATAGGACATACTGGGCATATCTATATGTGCAATTTCCATGCCTGAATAAACTCTGAAGCAGTTTGCGCCGAGAGTTTATTACTCCCAGTTGCAATGTTTGATGTGGTCCCAGGAGCACGTGTATGTTGAGCTGGGGCACTGCAGCCCTGACTGGCAGGGAGCCTGAGGGGTCAGGCTGCCAGCTAGAGCTGCTCTGTCCTGGCTCAGCATGTTGCAGAGAGGCTGGCTGGGGCACAAGGGTGCTACAGTGTAGGACTAGCTTGCAGGCAGCCCCTACACTGTAGTTGCCTCGTGCCCCAGCCAGTCCCAATCTACACATGTGTTTTGGCACACTAAATAACTGCTGTAGGATAGTACTTGTGTTGGGCAGTATTAGTCTACAGTGGAGTTAAATTAGTTTACTGTGGCCTAAATGCACCACACGTGTAGACAGTGATGCTTTACTGTGATGTAGACAGCGATGCTTTACTGCAGAGCTGATTAGGCAACTCTGCAATTGCTCCTCTGCTTACTGAAGAGGGCACACAACTATGTCCAGCCCCAAATTGGCACAGCTTGGCTATTATAATACCCACAGCTCTGGCTGATTTCTGTTACTCAGCTTCTCTCTGCACTGAAAACCCATGTTCCATGGCTTTCTGAAGCCATGCGGAGAAGAGCAATGTGAGCGCTACGCTAAGCTGAAGGATGTCGTATTCGCATCACTACAGAGATATGGACCAGCGCTCAAGTGATGTATTACATATCAATCTCATAACACTGTGGAAAATGTTAGCCTTTTAGCTCTGCACAGCCTGGATCCAAATGAGAAGCTTTATTTCCTTTGATGCTATGATTAAGCATTCAGGGTGTATGTTCTGTGAGATAGGTTGGGAGAGATGGAGGTGAATTGCAGAACATAAAAATCTACGCTGCTGTGGTATGCCACCTCCGGTGATTCACTCACCTTGTCAGTGGCTACATATTCCTTATTTCCAACATGCCTTTTCTTTTTCTTAAATACATCTTGAAGGCACATAGTCCTCTATATGACCATTCTGCCTCACTGTTGTATCTTCTAATCCTCCTGCCAACTCCTGTTATGCTTCCCCTTTATTTTTGTTGAGCAGAATTGGCACAGTCTGAGAAGACATGGTCACCTGTTTAGCACTAGGACTGTGCAAGTCTTTTCTGACTAGCTTGTAAAGTCTGCTTATCTTGCACTACCTCACGTTATATATGAGGGCTTTAAACTAGGTTCACTGGGGGATGGAGACCAAAGCCCTGAGGTAAGCGGGGAAGTGGGAGACCTGGAGGAAGAGAAAGCAGGAGGGGGGAGTAGGGGAGATGTACTCATACTTCCAGAGAAATCAGAGCAATTCACGGGTTACCTCAGGTGTCTCTACATGAATGCACGGAGCCTGGGAAACAAGCAGCAAGAATGGGAAGTCCTTGCACGGTCATGGAGCTATGATGTGATTGGAATAACAGAGATGTGGTGGGAGCTCGCATGCCTTGAGCACTATCATGGCTGGGTCCAAACTGTTCAGGAAGGACAGGCAGGGGAGAAGAGGAGGAGGAGGACTTGCACTATATGTAAAAAAACCACAGGATTGCCCAGAGCTCTGGTATGAACCTGGAGATAGGCTTGTTGAGTTTTTGGGGAATGTTGGCAACAACTTTTTGGAAAGTGTTGGACAGACCAACTAGGGGCATGCTCTTCTTGACCTGCTGCTCACAAACACGGAAGTATTGATGAGGAACATAGTAGTGGATGACAAGTTGGGCAGCAGTGACCCTATGAGATGATTGAGTTCAGGATCCTGAGGAAAGGAAAGATGGAGATGGCTAGGATTCAGAGGGACCTAGACAGATTGGAGGACTGGGACAAAAGGAATCTCATGAAGTTCAATAAGGACAAGTACAAAGTCCTGCACTTAGGACAGAAGAATCCCATGCACCGATTCAAGCTGAGGGGTGACTGGCTGGGCAGCAGCTCTGCAGAAAAGGACCAGGGGGTTACAGTGGACAATAAGCTGAATACGAGCCAGCAGTGTGTGCCCTTGTTGCAAAAAAGGCTAACGTCATACTGAGACTTATTGGCAGGAGTGTTGTCAGCAGGGCAAGGGGAGTGATTGTTTCCCTCTATTTCACACTGGGTTCAGCACTGGGGAAGCCACATCTGTGGAGTCCTGTGTCCAGTTTTGGGCCCCCCGCTGCAGAAAAAATGTGGACAAATTGGAAAGAGTCCAGCAGAGAGCATCAAAAATGATGAGGACGCTGTGGCACATAACATATGGGAAGAGGCTGAAGCAACTGGGCTTATATAATTGGGAGAAGAGAAGACTGAGAGGGGATTTAATAGCAGCCTTCAATTATCTGAAGGAGGATGGAGCTGGACTGTTCTCAGTGGTGGCATGTGACAGAACAAGGAGCAATGGGCTCAAGTTTCAGCAAGGGAAATTTAGGTTTGATATTAACAATAATTTTCTCACTAGGAGGGTAGTAAAGCACTGAAACAGGTCATCCAGAGAGGTTGTGGATTCTCCATCCTTGGAGGTTTGTAAGACCTGGCTAGACAAAGCCTTGGCCGGGAAGTTCCAGTTGGGGCTGGTCTAGCTTTGAGCAAGGGGTTGGACTAGCTGTGACCTCCTGAGCTCCCTTCCCACCCTCATTTTCTATGATTCTATGATATATTACATCTTGGTTGCACCATTGTAAGTATTACCCACTTATTTTCAGAAAATGATCATGACAAGGCAGGGGGGAAAGCAGAGCTGAGAAGTGTGTAACCGAGTGATTTATTTTTGCCACAATGGGATCATTTCAATGCTTGTGTAATAACTGCATTTTCATAATGGTTTTCTGCCCAGCATTTTCTGTCTCTCTAAAATTCTGCTATGCTAAGGGTTGGCTGAAAGCTGGTGGAAAGTGGAGGCTGTAATCTCTGCCCTTTGTTTAGGCTAATTGAGAGAAAAATAAGCAGCAGCTGAAACATAGGAGCCACCACCCAATTACAGCATACCTTCAAGCATGGTCAGAAACTTATTTCTGAGTGAAGGGTTTTCATCGTGTGTCGAATGTACTTACAGAACACTTGATATTGTCCTGGTGTGTGTGTGCATGTGCCTGCAATAAGCCTGCAATTAGAAACATCACAGGGAAGGAGTGGAAAGCCAGTCATAGCCCAAGGAGCACTTATAGAACGACCCTAAGAAAAAAGCAAAAGCAGAGAGATGGAAGACTCTGACGTAAGCTGCTGGTTGAAAAATAGGCTTGAATATTAAGTGAAGAACTGTATCCTATAATTTAACTCCTTCAAGATGCATCTACATATCACGCTATGTCACTGCAGCGACGTGCTACGGCAGTGTAGTGAGTACGTGGGTGTGTGCATGACTGGCAGTTACTTCACTGTAGTGGCGCTCTCTCTCGTTATAGTGCACCGCTACAGCGAAGTAATGGTTAAAAATAACCATGTGCCATGTGTACAGCACAGTTACTGTGCCATGCTTTAGTATTTCCAGAAGGTTGTACTAAAGTATGGCACACTAACAACGTCACCATACGATGATGGGTCGATGCGCCCTCAGTTTTCAGAGAAATGAGATGTTGTACATGTCCTATTTAAACAAGCCGGATTCTCTCAGAGAAATACCCAAATCCATTATCAGTTTCTTTTACTAATGGAAATTGCCTATCGACCCTGAATATTAGCTAGCCATGAAGGTGAAAATCGGTAACAGGGCTCATGTTGCCTCTTGTGCTGTAGGATCTGAATGCCTTGCAAGCTGGAGCATATTTAATTTCACAATGGACCTGCATAGGCACCCAGGATGTGCTATTATCCCTGTACCCATTCAGAGGGAAAACTGAGCTACAAAGAAACAAAGCTGTTACAGGAAGGCTGTGATAGGACAAGGAACTGGGGGTCCGAATTATCAAGCTAGCTTTCTAACTACTGAGACATCCGTCTTCCTTTGTTAGCTAGGATAATGGCACATGCAATATTTTTTATTCTCTTTTTAAAGTACTTTGGGACTACTCTTGTAGATCTCAGACTGTGGTGGTTCCTACTGGCCAACTGTATTCATGTGGCTTTGTTGTTCTGCTTACCTGAGCGGGCCTACCCTTGTGTTACAAAGGTGCAGCAGAAGCCAGTTTGAAATGTGTCTTCTAGTGCACTTTGCTTATTCTCTAGGAATCATTTAGAAATAAATTACGGAGGCCACCAGCAGAGAACAGCTCAATGCAGCTCCTTCCTCGAGTGTGAAGATGGGGTTGCTTGCCTCCCAAAGGCCATTCTGCTGTGCATGTCGTGTGGCAGCTTGCCAGACATATGGAGGTGAGGGTAATCAATGAAGGAATCACTACGGACATTGTGGGCCATTTTGTCCTTCCTTGCAAGATTTCAGTGTCAGGTGACAGTGAAGGCAGAGTTATGGGACAGAAGCCTGGGTGGACCGGACAGGTATTTGGTTCAGAAATGCAAGTAATTCTCTTTTCTAAATTGCTTTATCTCCTGTTATATAGAGGTACAATACATGGGAGTAACAAATAATAAGAGGAGAAGTGGGCAGAGTTGAGGTTAGCAGTACCAAGTGTTTCTTCATGTCTAAATGCATACCAGTAGGTGCTAAGATGCCCTCAACAAAGCTACCTTAGAAGACTGATTCCTTGTAGGCTTGCCATCAGATGTGGGTTTTGTGGAAGCACTTGAAAAAGGAAGGGGCGACTACCTGAGCTATAGATGATGCTAAACACTGCGTGGGTCAAAATCTAGGTTGACTGACTTGAAAAGGAGAACAGACTTTGGCCCAAATTCTCAGTGATGCTTACAGTACGTCTCCCTTACTATTTGCTTCCTAGGAACAAGGGTGGTGGGAAAACAGCTAAAAACACAGAGCTGTCCTTCTGATATAATTTCCAAAGTATAGAGAGGAAGTATAATTCAGGGTGCATAACTGAAGTAGCTTTGAGATCTCCAAGCTAGCTTATTTAAAACTAACTTTAGGTACCCAGATCAGTGAGACATAGCAGCACAAAGCGCAGTGCCGATTAATTTATGCTGTTTCTCTGCAGTTTAGCAGCTGTTTTGGCATGACCAAAATGTAGCCCTACCTCAGTGAATAGAGCACTTGCTGCTGAGTCACAAGGCTTAGGCTCTATTCCCAGCTCTACCTTGACTAGCAAATTATTTCAGTTCCCTCTGCCTTGGTGTGCCCATGTGTAAAGAGCAATAACTGGGCAGTTATCTTTGTGAAGTGCCATGTGTGAAAAAGGTCTATTTTATTACATGTAGAAATGCTCTGTGTGTCATATAGGGAGAGAAATCAGAAATGTATATGGCGGCTTATTACTCAGTTGTATAGCCCACATTCAAGGTGATCCATCGAACCTGCAGGGGAAATTCTCGGTAGAACCATCTCAGATTCTGGTTCCAGATTCCAAAATGCATATCCCACATTGAATCTCATTGTGGTCTGTCCAAGAAACATGAGTCCACACGAGTGAAAAGGAGGCCCTGATCCTGCTGACGTGGCAGCTACCAGACAAACAAACATGGGCTCCTTCGAAGTCAGGTGGATCCCATATGCTCTTAGTCTCTAAACTTGCAGTCCACATATTTCACTTTTCACATGCTGATCTGAAAGAAGGGAAGGCACAGGACTGCCCTGCTAATCATCGAGTGTTATTCAGAGATGGCGGAAACAGCCTCCCGTCTGCACCAGACATTCAGAATTACCGAGAGAGATTCAACTGAAATCACCGTGGTTAGACGTTATTTACTTTGTTCAAAGAGAAAGAAAATATCTATCCCACCGTTGTCTAATTTAGTTCATCATAGGGGACAATGTTCAGAAGATTTATTCCTGGCGCATCCGTGTTGTCTGACTTTGTAGAGTTTCTATCATGCATTGTTCCTACCTGCCCAGAAATTTTCAAAAATATTATTAGAGGGTTGGGGTTTTTTTCCCACAAAGGAACTGTTTGTTGAACAGTAACGCAGCTAATTTTTTTCCAGGACTCCTATAACGTGTCAAATGGTCTGTCATTACAAATGATTCCAAATCAGTTTTGCTACAGCTGGATGCTAATCTGCTATTCAGTAAAGAAAGTCCATAACAATTTGCTTATTGTTTGTCTCTTGAACCCACTGAGTATAATTGGAAGCATTATGTTTCCTAAATGGCTCCTACTTTGAAACAATACCTTCAATCAATTCTTATTCCATCCCACACGTGTAGTTTTGCTTCCCCGAGGTAGCTCTTCATGCCTCCCCCTCACTGCTGATTAATTTCTGTTCTCTTCTATTGACTCCACGTCAGGAGTCCTCTTCGCTGGTTCTTCAACCTCCTGCTACTCCAAACCCAGTGGGGTTCTCTGCTGTTTGAGTTAAGGGTAAGTGTCAGTGGTAAGTGTCAGCTTTGTATTTTCCTTACGCCTTGTAACTTCCAGTTCTGTTTCTTTGATACTTGCTAAGCACGTGGGTTTAAAAAAATGTTGTGGCTTTAGAGGAGACTGTGGGGTTAAAACCCTTAGCTATTCAGAAGTAAAATCTGCTAGCGTGCTTTTATCCAAGAGTCCACATATTTCTGCTTATCTTCAGATCCACAACATAGTGGGCGCATCTACACAAGACACTAATGTCGCAACAGAGTAATTCTACTGCGTATTCGCACGGCTGGCAAAAACCATGCGAATGCACAGTAGAATTAATCTACTGCACATTAGAGTCACATAAAAACCGTTCATCTGCACTAATGCGCAATAGCACCTATTATGGTGCATTTAGTACCTGTCATTACAGGTACTAAACTTAATGCACCATAATTATGGCACGTTAATGAACATGTAGATGTGTCCAGTGAGTGTTCAATATATAGCAGGCCAAAATAGGTAGGGCTTCCCAGCCCCTCCTTTGAAATCAATCTTCTAATCCCTCTAGTCCTGAGCCCTGCTGTCCTCTTTCCCCTTTAATCATGGGGTGATGGAAGCAGTAACTGGGAGGAGACTTTGTCACCCACATGACAACACTTGCACCACTCTGAATTGTTTCCCCCCCTGCTGAATTGCAGGTATTTGCTGGTCTAATTCCCATTGGCTGTGTACTTGCCCTGCCACATTTTCCTACTTTCCTCCACATCATTTTGTCTTCTTTTTAGCCACTTCATCTGCTTATTCCAGAATTCTTTTAGTTACTTTCCCTTGTTTCAAACATATGCAAGTGCTCCTTGACCAAAAATGCCATCTGGAAATAGGACTCAGTCAGTATGTCTACATGTGCTATTAACTTGAAGCAATGAGTTCTGGAGCAGTTTGAGGTGGAGTAAATTACTCCTGGGTGCAGCTTCTACACATGCACCCAGGACAGGAGCAATTTGAGCTGGGGTAGAGCAGTTTGTGCCAGGGCTGCTCCTGCCCTGGGCTCCAGGTGGCAGGGTTGGGAAGCATTGGGGCTGGCTGGGGCACAAGATGCTGAAAGTGTGGAGCTGCATAGCTAGGTGGCAAGCAGGAGTCTGGCCCCCTGCTAGCAGGGCTGACTGGGCACAATTTACACCCATAGTCAACATCTACACATGCATTTAATCACAGTTATTTACTTTTGCAGAACTGTGGTGGTGTTAATTCATTTACTACAGCCTAATACCATTGCATGTTACACTTCATAGATTTCAAAGACATTAGGGCTGGAAGGGACCTCGGAAGATCTTTGAGGCCAGCCCCCCACCCCAGGGGCAGGAAGTCAGCTGGGGTCATAGGATCCCAGCAAGATAAACATCCAAATGTCTCTTGAAGGTGTTCAATGTAGGTGCTTGAACCACTTCTGGCGGCAGGCTATTCCAAACCTTGGGGGCTCAAACTGTAAAGAAGCTCTTCCTTATGTCCAGCCTGAAACAGTCATGGAGGAGTTTGTCACCAGAGCGCCCTGAGGGATGACTTGAAGGCATCAAGCCTCTCAAGGTGTTCCTTCACAAACTCAGCATTGATGGAGGGTAAGGAATCTCCCTCATCCAGGCCTTCCCATCCCGTAATGGGCAGCGGCATCGCATGGGACTGGTGAAAAACTGATGCAAAGTACCCATTTAGCAAGTTGGCTTTTTCCTGGGTGTTGGTCATCAGTTGTCCCATCTGGTTTAGCAGGGGTCCAATGTTGCCCTTGCTTTTCTTCCGGCTCCCCACATATCTAAAAAAGGACTTTTTATTGTCCTTGATACTTGTAGCTAGCTGGAGTTCAGTCACAGCCTTGGCTTTCCTGGTGCGCTCCCTACAGGTCCGGATCAGCGCAGAGTATTCCTCCTTGGAGGTGGATCCCATCCTTTGTAGGCCTTTCTTTTCAGACGCCGGAGGTCTGCTAGTTCCCTGCAGAGCCAAGGGGGCCAGTGTGCCCTTTTGCTGCCTTTCCTCTGAGATGGGATAGACTTGGCTTGTGCATCCAGGATCACTCCCTTGAGGAACAACCACTCTTCCTGAACTCCCCTCCCCTTTGGGTCATGGTCCCTTAGGGCCTCACCGACAAGCCTCCTGAGTTTGTCAAAGTCAGCTTTCCTGAAGTCAAGGACTTCTGTATTGCTGACTGAATTGCCAGCTTTATGGAGGATGGTGAAGGTGATCAGCTTGTGGTCGCTGTCACCCAGCTTCCCTGCAGCTTTACTTTGCTTTACTCCTCTTTACTCTGCAGCTAATTAGTCTACTGTGCAGTAAAGCACATGTGCGGGCAGGCAGGAACTTGCCTATTATTTCTTTGGCCACTTTAACTGTACTTTATATACTTTTTCTTCCCATTCACTCTGTTTTTTCATGCAAAGTGATAGATACCATATTCCTCACAGGTCGGTAGAACTTTTGGTAAAGTAGGGCATCACTGCACTATAAAAAATTTAGATTATTATTATTATCTGTTTAAGATTTAAACCTTTTGCCTGGTGCACTCTCAGTCTGACATTATGAAGTACAGTAGTTCTGTAAATGAATCATTCATATTCCTTTACTTGGAACATGGAATGGGCAAAACTGCAGGGAAGAACAATATCCTGTTAGCTTTTAAAAAGCAATTTTATGATCTCCTTCCTATTCTCCTTTACTGATACTAATCTGCAGTGTTTACTTTAGCTATTTTGATAGGCCTCAAGCAAGAAGTCAAAAGTGCTGCTGTAGCTAGACTTACTTTCTGTCTTCATTTTTTTCCTCAGGGTGTAAAGAGTTGGGGATTTTGCTTCATACCTGTCAAGATGAGTGGACATATTCATGTATCAAAAGTATTTTGATGCTGGTAGAATAACCTGTAATATTGAGTTTTTGTTATAATAAAGATTGCCCTGGTATACCCACTATCACTTGATACATGATGGATCTTGACCAGCTAAAGAGTAGTTAATTTAGCCTACTTATGGAGAGATACATCCAGTGCAGATGTTCAGGACAACCTTCCTAGCAGAAGAATGAACTATTCATCATTGATTTCTACATCTACTATGTGATTAGGGTGATATAATCCACTGCCAATTAAATTTGGTGATAAACACTGAAAGAAAAGAACGGTTTCAGCAGAGAAATGTAGAAAGTAAGCCACAATTAATTTAATCTTTAGGGACAAAAAAAGAATCAGAATCTTAAGTATTTCTAAATCATCAGGAGAAATAATGTGGGGAGATTCCCCATGAATTTTTATTTAATCCCATTCTTGCAACATAATGGTTTATACTTCTGTCTGTCAACGTTTAGCCTAAATAGTGACTAGACTACAGCAATTACGTTCATAATGTCCCTAAATTCTTGCAGTATCTTTATTCTGTGATGCTAAAAAGTTCTGCTTCACCCTGGGAAAAGGGAATGACTGCTAGTAACCTGTATTAGATGCAGTCATTGCTTTATTCCCATTCATCACCAAAAGCAATGTCTCGATAGGTCCTGGTGGAATCACAGGGCTCACGGAAACCTACTAATTGCTCATTGCGCTCCCTATTGCACAATTTATTTTATTGGAATATTACCAGTCTGTGTGTCTGCAGATGGTCGGACACATGGTAACTAAAATGTTACTTATGTTTTAGAGTGACTTATTTTTATGATAATTTGTTAAATAATTAAAACTGCAAATAAACATTTATCACATAACAATTGCTTTATCCTTTAAGGGTGCAAATTATTTCAGGTAGTCATTATGTGTTCATGTATTTTCCTCTAAGTGGCAATTTATTTAAAAAAAAACAAACAGCAAAAACCCCCAAAAGTATATATAAAAATTACCCAGCTATTTCAACTGACAGTGGAGCAATAATTCATGAGAAAGGATGAATGCTGTTTAATTATTTCTAATAAAAGCATTTCATTTATCCAAACTCAGTAAGTAACTGAGATGCCATTAAGTTAATAAATCAACATAAAGTGCAGTGAAAGTGGATCATTTGATGTATTAGTTCACATAGATGTGCAAAAATTAACAACAAAGAAGGAATATTCTTTGGAAACAAACAATTAGATTTGAAAGCAACAATAAATGAAAGCATCAAAATTTAGGTTCGCATGGAAATGTCGGTCAAGCCAAAATGGATATGTTTTATAATGTGCAGTGAATCTAAACACTAAACATGTTTTTGGTCAATCAAAACACATTTCAGAGTGGCAGGCTTTTTTAGATTTATTTTCAATTTGGGGAAACTTCAAAGTAAAATGTCATTTTGAAACAAAATGTTTAAAATGAAACAAGTTGACCTCTCTTTGGCTTTCCTAATGTGAACACTTTGGCATAATTAAGATTTGTGAAACTTTGCAGTGTCATCCAATCTACATCTCCCAGTGAAAAAGTTTTACCTGGAAAATGTCTTCTTTTCTTTACCTGTGATGACTTTCAACATTCATATTAAAAAGAAAATAAATTCTAGCCTTTTGGGTTTTGAAGAAAACCCCCAAGGCGTGTATCCATGAACCACAAGGCAAATGAAAGGGCCCTATATTAAGTATTTATTTAGTTTGACTCTTATGATTCAATGTGTTTGGAGGGAACAATTCAAGATCTTGAATCCTATGGTTTGAAAAATCTGCCAGCATCAGCGCAGAGTTTACAACCTAGCTTCAATTTTAGTGGGGGGTGGGGGATCAATGCATGTGGTTTTTAAGTCTTTCTGGATGCTTAAGTAATTTTTGTACAGCTCTTCTTGTAAAACATGCTGAGTCCTAAAATATTCTCAGATCTGTCATTTAACTTTCCAGCTAAGGAAAGGAAACTTTAAACTCTACTGGCTCATTCCTTCAGCGTATTTTCAACCCACGTTGTATTTCCAGGTTCTAGACAGCTTGACAAGACAGAGCTGAATCCCTTTCTTCTTATAATCAAGATAATAACCAGTAAAAATTGATAGATTTCACTGCAATGAAAAAATACAGATTTATTCTTGCCATAATTATCAAGTCTATAGAGAGTAATTGCACACAATTATCCTCTAGCTGCTGTCAAATTTATTTTAGTAATCGGCTGCATAGTCCAGGAATTAGAGAGACAAACTTTGATTACTGGTTCAATTAGCCTTAAAGCATCATGTCTTTTCTTTTTGAGCTACTTCAGTCTTCCAGACAGGCAGGGAAGTTACTATGCATGCTGCTAAATAATGCTTATCACTCTCATAGACTGCTTGATGAGTTTGCTTTTAATCAATTTAATATGTCTTGATGAGGTTTTTTGATGAGAGTATTGACAGTGTGTTTGTTTTAAATGCTGCCACTTGATCTTTTCAGTTATTTCTCTTCATTTAATAAAACTTGCCTTAAAGACTGGGATGCCCTGGGCACTGACTCGGGTGACGGGAGCACCAAAAAAAAAATAACATCTGCCACCACAGCTCCATGTCCGGTGCCACTGGAAGTTGCCCCTGCCCCTGCGTGTCACTGCTACCCCAGGCACCCAACTGCTCTGCCCCTCCTCTGATGATGCGATATTCCCATTGCAGCCTGTGCAAGGCCTGTGTACCACAAAAGTTCCACTTGAGCCCAAAAAATAAGTTCCCTTGGTGAATCCCTCTGCATAGGAATGATTTTTAGCCATAAAAAATCATCGGTTGCTTTTTAAAAAATGCAATACATAAATGAAAGACGAAAACTATGAGCACCTGTTTTCAGCTACCTGCTCAAGAGCTAATAGCACACTGGAGTGGGGAAGAAAACCCACCCCCTCCAGCCAGCCAGCCAAACAAACCAGACAACCCAAATGTGCAATAGATAAGGTGACATGGTTATTTTTAATATTTCTTGCTCCAGCACATTATTTCTTCAGGTCTTGCTTCTTCCAGTCATTTAATCCTGAAGCCTCATTAGGTTTTACTTTTAAATCCAAATCCTTTTGAAAGTAAATAACAAGAGTAGTATGACATATCTCTACTTTTCATTTAATCTTTTTTCTATAGCCCTAAACACCCCGCTTCATCATGCAAGCCACAATCTCCTTTAGCGTCTTAGTTTCAGATGTCTAAAAAATGTGAAGGTTTTACACTTTAAAGGGTAGCTAAATGTAATGAAACTATCCTTTCAGAGCTTCATGTCCCCTGATATTCATTTTTAATTCTCCCATCTTTTCTTTTCATCATCCCTTCCCAACCCTACCCCTCTGCCCCATCCAGGATCTCTTGCTACTTTCAGAAGAAAGGAAAGCATTACAGTAGGTACACTAGGGGATATAAGCAGATGCTACAACATGCATGATGACTCTTCCAGGAAATGCTTTAAGATAATTACAAGTACTGACAGTACCGGATAGATTGCTTGTTCTTTGTCACTTAAGATAATAAGTTTTATGACTTCCTCGTCTATGTCCTCTAAAAGGATTTAAGGACACACAGATCATAAGAAATCACCTGAGACTATTATTTTGCTGGGGTTTTTCTCCTTCCTGGATGGCTGTGTATTTTCCTGACCATAATAAATTCTCTTTCTTGCATTTTGTGCCCCAAAGCTAGCCTGACATCTCTCCCTATTATAAGGTTGGTCCAATAAAGTTATTACTGAACCAACCCTACTTCATGCATATTCCCCTGGAGCAGAATGGTTAAACAATGTTACTGCATAGCTTAGCACACGAAGACATGGTTCAAAGGTTCCTGATAAGCCTTTTATCCTATAGAAGAAAAAAAAGGTTTAGACAGTTTCTAGGGGTGTGTGAAGTGGGCCCTATTCAATTTGGATTCAGCCCAAATCTGGGACAGTGATTCAATTCGTTGATTCAGATCATGGTTCCTGATTCGATTCGGCCGAATCCATATTTGAAGATTAGATGCTGATTTGGAGAATCAGTGATTCAGACATATACACAATTTTTAAAGTTTTTTCTACATACTTTGAGGTACCAGGCAGGGATTGTGAACGCTGCGATGCTGGGGTGGATGGAGCGTCCCACAGGAGGGCTCTCCATGTGCTCGGCGGTGAATCTAAAGTGGACCAGAAGTACTTCTGAGTCTGCCAGGGAACACCCCCCTCCCCCTGCTCAGTGTCCCCCATCTCAGCGATTAGCCTAGGAGGCACCAGTCACCGAGCCGGGGGGGGGACACAGAAGTGGATCTCATGCCAGTGGCTTGTATTTGGAAGTGCCCTCATGACCCTTACTTTTACCTGAAACATGTTATATTCTTGCTGTTTCAGATATTATTCCTGGCAGATGTGGGCTCGAATTTGAGGGAGGGTTAATTTTTGCCTGTGAATGCAGGGGATATGCTTTGATGGCCCTCCCAGTTCCTATATTATGACAGCTAGGGAAAAAGGTTTGATGAGAAGAAAACCTCCAGGGAGAAGATGCCCCTGTTTACTTTGCAGTCCTGAGTCCCCTTGTGGGTCCCTGTAGCAACTATTAATTAGAGCAGCCTGAAGGTTGCTCTAAGGAAGGATCAGTCATGCAAGGAGCAGCAGCAGGATCAGGGGAATGGAAAGAAAAGCTTAAACCTGCATTTGCACATAAAGCATCCTTGATTTGCATTTTGGCTTCAAGACCTAGGCAAGCTATAAGAATCATATGAGGACTGCAAAAGGATTATGAGAGTATGAGAGCCCATGGGGAAAGCTCTGTCCTGGTTCAAATCTCTTGCTACTCTGACACCTGTAAAACACAGATGCAGTGGCTTCTAAATCACTCAGCAAGACATCAGAATCAGATCCAGTCTGCAAACCACTTCATTGCTATGAACCTCCTAAAGGGGTCTTAGAAATCACAGTGCAAGCCTAAACCTATACTGAATTTTAAAGTCAAGGAAAGTCAGATACTCAAGCGGAGGCTCCTCTATTGTTAAATTTAGTCAAGTGGTACTGATAAATGCCGATAATAGAATTTGCCTTGAGGTTTACCAAGCTGACCCTTTTTACAGGTATTTTTAAAAACAGAAGTGTCCCTCTGAGGTTTCGAGAGCTGTTTAGATGATTTTTATGTGACAGTTTAACGTCACTTATTTTATGACTCTCTTCAAATAAATTAGGAACAATTTGTTGTTATACCAACCGTTTTTCCTATTTTTGTGGGAGTCAAACTCTTTTTATACACTTTTCATGAGAAGTAAAATGTGATGACTTCAATTTCGAGGTGAATGAGACATAGAACAATCCAAAAGGGGCTGCATACAATACACTTAGTGTGAACTGCACTTTTGTGGTCACACTGCATCTCTCTCCATCCAGAAGACCTGTGCGGAGGAAGGGTATTAAATACATTAAGTCTAGTAAGTTAACTGCTATGTTCACTATCATCCACAGACTTAATGTTACTCTTGCATGTTTTAGACCATTTAATGCTGCAGAGTATTGGACAAGACAACTCCTTGAGGTCCCTTTCAAGGCCTTTCCTCCCTGAGCCCTTATTCAGAATAGTCTTTTTTTGTGAGACAGCAATTCCACACAAACTAGACCCACCATCAATACATGTAAAAATGAAGCATATACTTTATTGTATCACTGTACATTTGCAAAGTATGAGAAGCAAACAGAAAAAAAGTGAGCGTTTCATGAAATCTAACAAAGAAGTGAGTGTTTTACTACTGACTACTACATGTATGGCATTGAATGCATGGCAAGTGCTTCATGGCCTGAATCCTCAACCCTTTCTCTTACTGTTTAATTTCACCCTCTTTAGCCTTCGCCATTGACACTAGTCACTTCACCTTTACTCATCTCGTTGTGTCACTCATGCTGCTCTACAAAAGCATATCACCCTCATTTCAATCACTTGCTTTATAGGCGTTCACTAAGCAAGTTAATGTAGAATCATACCTGTTGTCTTTAACCCAAACTATAGTTATCTTCTTCCTTCACTTTTAGGAGGCAGGGTGGCCTACTGGCTCAGGCTCTTAGCAAGGTTTAAGAACCATTGGACTCCATTTCCAAACAGCCAGTGCCACAACACTGCTCCGTACCTCAGTGCTCCTCCCTCTCTCTCTCTCTCTCTCTCTTCCCCCTTCATCCTTTGTAAGGCACTTTGAAATATATAGGTAAAAGCTGTCTAAACACTAACTATTTTATTATGCCTGATTATGGAGCAAGGGAAGAACTAGCAGAGTTATTTTAATTAAAAATAGGTGATATAACTTGCAAAATAGTGACCTCTCTTATAATGAATTCAGCAAGGACACAAGAAAATCAAGCCAGAACCTATAGGTGATTATGGCTTCATCTGAGGTCTTCCCTGAATAGGGAAAATAGTGTTTAAGAAGATAGGGTGTGAATTTACAGTGCATCAGCTACACTGTATTAACCTGCCTTGTTAATAGCCTTTCCATAGCCCTTAGCTATATCTTATTGTGCCAGTTAGCTGCACCCTCCAGGCTGCTCCAGGTGGACTAACTATTGAACCAGAAGTTCTGTAGCTGTGTTTGCATGGTGCTGCAGGCAGGCTAATCAGCCCTGTCACTCAAGAGTGCTAATTAAGCCATCCCTAGCTCTGCATGGATGTGGCTACACTGCCTCCTATCTGAGGTGACTCCTGTAGAGCTGCTTAGCATGTTTGGTGGCAAAAATCTGTTGTCTTCCACAAACTATCCAAAGGAGACAAATATTTCTTATGAGGGTTTGGGGCAGGGTAAATGAATTCTACACTAACCATAAAATAAGTAAACAAAGTGAAAGCTATAGTAACCTCAACTGGCACACCTGAGGAAGAGGTGTTGCTTGGAAGTGCCAGTAAATTAAGAGAGAAAGGGAGGGAGGAAGTAGGAAGTGAAAGCGGGGTTTGGAGTTCTGCTTTTGAAGCTAGAGAAAGCCAGCAGCTACAATGGAGTTAGGCACAGAAATTACATGCAAACTGGTATAAAGTGATTGGAAACTAGTTCAAATCTGTAACACAACAGAAGTTCAGTGTCTATAAACTGTTTTCAAAAGGCCCAAAACCAGTTGAAGATAATCCTGGGTGGATGTAGTATCAAACTTAACTGATTTAGGTTAAATAGGTTCATTGAACTTCTCTCCCAGATCCTCTCCAGATTATAGTTAACTCACAATCCCCCAGCATCCCAGGATGCCTTGCACCTTCCTCGCAAATACCCCCTCACAGGATGGGTGGGCTAGCCTTGGCCCAAGCTGTCTGCTCCAGCTGAGCAGGGAGATGTGCTCTAGTGCTCCCTGGCTTCTGGCTGCATTTCTGGGATAAAAAATGAATGTCTGTTCACTTGCTTATTAGTTCAATCTATGCAGTTTAGACTAACTTGAAAAGATTAAATTGATTCAGCCTCAGGCTTTTTGATTATCTGCACTTATCCAGGAAGAGCAAACTACTGAGGAAAGGTTTTGTAACTGAAGCAGGATTTTGGGAGATGGAAGTATCCTTAGGACATGCAGTTTTGGAACAGAACTGAGAATCTGTGAAGACCAGAGGAAACAAAAGGTTCAAGCCACAGGGCTGTGTTGTAGAAGTTATTTGTCTTGGATTTTCACTTAGTTATCTGAATTTAAATGAGGGTTGCTAAGAAAAGACATGTAATACAATGCTCTGAAGAGAAGAAAGGCCCTCTACAGCTGTACAACACTGTATCAGTTATTGCTGATCTGTCCCCAGCTCTGGAAGGAACAAGACAAAAGGCAGCCTGAGGTGGCAAGGATAAGTCAGAAGAAGTGACAGACTGCTGCCAGGCTGTTGATGGAGTGCCATGCAAAGTCATGACCATGACTATGATATCCTTCTACAGGATTCCATGTTAAGCAAAATGGAAGAATGGTCTGCAAGGGACAGCTGAACAACAAGAAAATGTGCTGTCTTCCTCCAGTCCAGGGGTGACATATGACTACGAAATTGGATAGACTCCTGGGCCACATGCAGATGAGCATGAACATTTGGTTCCCCAGGGACAATGTGGATAGCTGCTGCTACTTGTCCTGTGCCACACACGCTCTGGCATGTGGCAGGTTACCACATGCAGGTGGTGGGGGAGGCTGGGACCACCAACTGTGCTGTTCCCAGAAACCTCACCTGGGTTCCTGGGGGCCAGGGAAGCTGCAGCCATAGCAATCCTGCAGTTGGGAACGTGGTTGGCAGCTGGAGCATGGCTCTGGTCTTCCAGGCTCCAGTTTTGTGCTCCATGTGTTGCTGTCATGTGTACCACCCCACTATTTTTCCGTGCAGGTTTTTTTGACCCTGGGATCTCCTGGGGTCAACCCACCCTGCCTCCATGCTTCAAGGTAGCAGCATGGGAAGTGCCTGGCTGTGCGGTGTGTGGCACCACATATGGGTCTGGGGCATCACCTACCACATGGCCACACTCATCTAGACACAGCCCTGAAGTCCACACCTGGGACTTCACAGGTGAAGGTGGTTACTGACATTGATGCTGTTGCTTATATGGTACTCCATGAATTATAGATGCTTTCAAGGTCAAGTACAGACAGTCATAAAGCCCAAGGCTGAATCAGCTCAATCCTCACAGGTTAGTCTAAGCTGCGTAGATTGAACTGATAAGCAAGTAAACAGACATTCAACTTTTGATTTCAGAAATGTAGCCACATACCTGCAGTGGCCCAGGCCAGCAGCCTGAGGGGCATTAGAGCACACCTCCTTGTTTGGCTGGATCAGATAGCTTGGCTCAAGGCTAGCCCAACCAGCCAGGAGGAGGGTGGGGTGGTGGTGGTGGTGGGGGAGGTGCAAGGCATCCTGGGATACTGGGGGACTGTGAGTTAACTTGAATCTGGAGAGGATCTGAGCAGAAGTTCGATAACCTGATTTAACCTAAATCAGTTAAGTCATCCAGGTTTGTCTTACATTCATCCAGGTTTGTCTTAAAACAACTTTGGCCATTTTGAAAGCAGTTTATGTGCACTGAACTTCTTTTGTGTATAGATTTAAATCAGTTTTCAAACACTTATACTGGTTTGTATGCAATTTCTGTCCCTAGCCCAAAAGATTGGTGACAGGAAGTCCAAGTGGCTTTTCTTCAAAATCTACATATGTGAGTGAAGAGCAGACAAGAAGAAAGGTTTTGGAAGTGATCTGATAAGGCTAGCGGTGTAAGGTAGAGGGTTTGGGCTTTGTAGAGTATGGTTGTCGGCTTTCTCTGGAAGGAAAGGAATGAATAATTTCAATGGCCTCTGCCTCCGTGTACTGGGAACGTATCGTCCATGGGCCAGACTGGCTAGATTTGGAAGAGACGTTAATCTAAGAGAAGAAGGGGAAAATGTAAAGGTGGGGCAAAACCACATGGTTAACCTAAAATCAAGATGTCAAGGAATGCAATTAATCAAGGCACCAAAGCATAAAAAAGAGATTTAAAAAAATGACTAGAAATTACATTTATTGTTCTGTATAAGGCACAGGAAGGATGTTATATAACTCATCACTGTATAAGTACACATTCAACCTAGTTTGTGTTAGTGGAACCTGGTGAAAAACTCTTATGATTGATATGTTAAAATGACTAGAAGCAAGCATAGTGGGTGTGGCACTCTGTCAAATGTCATTGCGTGTTTTAGTCACTAATCCATCAGCACTGAAGATCATTTGCCTCCCAGCTGTCAGCCTTCTAACAGATGAGGCACAAGACAAGGTTCATATCTGCTACAGAAGACCAAATCACATTAGAGAACAGGATGACTGACTCCTTAGACACCCATGCATGGAATGTAGGCAGTTCGAACGAACTGTACTATGCAAGACCTCGATCTGAGTGACGTGTGGTGGAGGTCTCCGATTGCTTGGTGTTTGTAAAACTGGCTTGAAAACTTGCAGCCAACACGAGAGAAGTCTTGGTTAAATTTGCTTTGACAGATATATAGGAACTGATCACAGAGCTAATAATGCTTGCTTGGGTGCAACCATGCAAGCTTTTTTCCACCACATTTTCTGGCTGCTAACAGGAAAAAGAATTCCATTAATACACACGTATGCATATGTGCATAGCATGTTTGTATGGAAACTTGGTGCCTTGAAAGGAACAGTTCACAAAGCTGAAACAGTTATGGGCCCAATCTGCAGGAAGACGTGGGAAGGGAAGCTGATGGCTCTGGATATACAATGCTGCCAATTGTAAAAGATTTTTTACAAAAGTTGAGCGTTACAGTGTTTCCCTATTTTCTCCAGTATACCAGGAACAAGCTCACAGACCTGGGAGCCTCTGTTTTAATGCAAGGCTGCTTCCAGTTGATCCAGCAACCAGTAGCTGCCTGGTTATTCAGGATGGATGGAAAGCTGGCATGCCCAAACCCAGAGGCTGGCAACATTTTGGGGCAGAATGCCAGAAAAACCTGCAACCTCGATTTGTAAGAGGTTGGCATACCAGGGGCGGACTGTGGGGGAGACACGAGGGGCCCAGTCCTTGTTGTTGAAGTGCAGACCTGGCCCCTTCCCGGCCATCTGCTCAAAGGCACGTGTGTCAAATAAAATGCCTTCCCATGCCATGCTCTGGCACCCATGCTGGGGGTTGCCTACCCCTACCCTAATCCCACCAGCCCAGTGGGCCCTCTAGATTCAGGTAGATCACAACTGACTAGCCAGAAGCTAAAAGACGGCTGATGATATCAGCCCATTTCTGTGTGCTATGTGGATGCAATAGAATTGTCAAAAATAAAGCAGAAATAGTCAATAAATACTCTATTTCTAATCTAATTGGTGTAGGAGAGAGCTAGCAATGTTCTTGGCTAAAAGTGAATGCAACACAACTTAAACTGGGTCATCCTGACTGACCTTTTGAAGAGTCCATATCACAATCAAACACTCTTTTATTAAAGCCAAACAGAAGGCTGTATATCTAGGAAAAATGAATATTGATTATTCTAACACGATGAGCGCTCTTATCTTAAAAAGATGTATATGACAGGAGAACTTGAAGTGTGAATAAGGAGGATGTATTTTCTGTCTATCTGGCAACGATGCCACCAGTATTGGAATTTTGTCCCACTTTGGTGTCAACATATGAAGGAAGCTGAAAAAATTGAGGCTGGCTCAAAGAATATCTGTGAGAATCATTACAGACTTGGCAAGCCTGTTTTAAGCAATCTAGTTAGTTAGCTTAGAAACCTGAACGTTAAGAGGTCATTTCTTTTTTCTGGAAGTAGTACCCGTATAGCAAAGAGAGGGCTCATAATAGGAGGGCTTCAGTCTGCCAGAGAAGAGTGCGCTATCCTCATAGAAAGTTGCTTCTCGTTCACTTTTGTCTAGTTGCATTTTAGCAGCGAGTGCTGTTTAGGTTTTCCAGTGATCGATTAGTGGGGTGGTGGGTTTTATGTCTGGATATATTGTTAATATAGATGTTTTAATCCACCCACTGCAATTGGATGGGAAACAAAGAAGGGACTTGTGGAAGTTCTTGGGTTTGGGTTATGTAGATAGTCAGACTAAATAATCACAATAGTCCCTTCTGGCCTTAATTTGTCTCTGTTGAGGACAGAGTTCATTTCAATAATTTGTCATGTTTTTGCAAGCATTTTTTTCTTCCCCTCTCTCTCTCCATCAACCACTGTAGGTTTCATCTGGCTTCTACTGCAGCCAATGGGAGATTTCCTATTGACTTCGGGGGAGGCAGGACTGAGCCCACAGCAACCCAGTAGACAGGTACTCCTATTGTAGGACGCATTTTTCATTGTTTTGGTGTAACAGAGCAGTGCCTAAGGCACTCTACTGAGCCATGGAATAAGAGGGCAGTTAACACAGCAGCATTTAGAAAGAAGAAAGACTTGTCAGAAAAAAATGTGAAATTGTAAATGAATCTTTCAAGTTGCCAAAATACAATTAGTGTTTGACTACAGAGTTCTGAGTTGATACCTACAAAAGCCATTTGATTATTCATGACCATCTGAACAGCTATCCATAGTCAAAGGATTTTGTATGAATCTAACATAAAGTAGCAATTTACTACTTTTCAGAGGGGATTAGAAAATACAGAGTTGTCCAGGACTTTTGAAAAACAGGTCCATCTTTCCCTGAAATTTGCTAAATTTTCTCTTAGAAAAACTGAAGTTTTGGGAGGAGGATGGAGGTAGAACAAGAACACTACTATCCCTTAATTTGTTGGAAAATAATATCTTTTCTTTTAGAATTCACCAGCAAATAAAATAAATCAGCAAAACTACTTACAGTACTGAGAATACCCTTTTACCAGAGTCACATGGAAAAATATTTCTTAATATTGTGACTGTTCTGTAAAATTTTTGAGTTGCAATTTTTCCCCTGCTGCTAAGTAATTTAGCAGAACACGTTCTCTTATCACTCTGTTCAATATTTATCGAATATGGCTTCTCAACCCATTAAATGCTTTCCTCATGTATAATTATACTAAGTGAATTACCTGCAATAACAAAAATATGTGCACAAGTGTTTAGAGGGCCGAGATCTATGTAATATTATTATACAACATTTTAAAAGCGTACAATTTTTATTTAATTATTTGAAGAAACATGACTTCATGGTGGCTTGAATGGAAAGGTCAGATTTACAAGGTTCAAAATTTAAATATGACCCATTCAAATAAATTACTAACATCAACATCTCAAATAATAACACAACAAGAAGCAAAAGGCATAAATAAGGCTTGGAAATCTGCCTTAGGGACCCTGTTTCATTTGCTGTAAATAGTCCTCATGGTAGAAAGTTGAGTACTTGCTTCTTGCTGGCATTTCCAATCTGGAAAATGATTGGAGTGGCATTTGGAAGGGACGGTTTGTTCAAACTAGGGTGCATCACAAGTGGAATAGGAAAGAGGAAGCAAGATAACCTGAATGAAAACATTAATCTGCATCTCATTCATTTGCTAGGGTGCCCAGAGAGAAGGAAAAGCATGATAAACTATATCATCTTGTGTCTCACAAAGAGGCTGTGAATGCAGAGCCTCCAGTGCATTATGTGGTTGTGGTTCTGCCATGCGTCCTGGAAAAAACAGTATTATTTCCTCCTCTCTGGCTGACTTCCACAGATCTGAAGCCATCTATCTGTACACTTTGCTATCTTCTAAAGCATACTCTCTTTGCCTACCCTCACCATTTCCAAAGCACATATTTCCCAAAATCTTCCTCTCTCTCTACACCTTCTCTTTTTCCTCTCTTCCTAGACAGCAAAATGCATTGTTTGGGCTTTACTTCTACCCCCTCCCTTCACTCTGCTCCCTTCTGACCTACATGTCATGCACTCTCAATCTCTTTCTCTTGCCTCTAACTTAAAATAATCCTCTAGTCTCAAAAACTATCCTTGACCTCTTGTGCCTCTTCAAATATTGCTCCATCTTCCTTATTTCTTTCACCTTTACATTCATTGAATAAGCCATCAATAATGCCTGCATTGCCTCTCTCTCCTCTAGCTGTAATCTGGATCCTTTCATGTCCAGATTCTGCATCAGCTAGGTGAAATTTGTCAGCAAAAAATATAGCTTTAGCATTATCCAAAATTATTTGCACGTTCAACATTTTCTTGCTGGATTATTCATTTAATAATAAAAATCAAGCAAAAACCCCAACAACTCTGAAAGAGATCAAATATTTTGCCCGAGCCCCCCCTTTTTTAATGGGGTTTTGTTTTGACATGCCATTCAACTTTATTTTAAACATTAAAAACGTGTATCCTGCAATGTTTAATTCAACTTGAAATGAATATTTTTCTACATTTTGGACTGACATTGAAAATATTTTAGTTGGGTTGACTTAGGTAAACAAATCTCATGGCTTCTGCTTAATTTTCATTATTCAGGTCGGTCGGCTCTGCAATTTGAATACTACCCACTTAATGGCCTCAGCTTTAAAAAAAATACCTCCTCTCATTCTCTTCCTACCTCTGGTGGTTTTTCTCTTTGGGGTTATCCGTCTCCTCTAATGAACTCTGAGACTTTAACTGGGTGTTTTTCCATAAATAAATGGTGACTATAACAGGGAGACTGGATCTCACAAATCAGAACGGTCTCTTGCACTTCTATACACTGAAATTGTCTGTCTGTCTCTCCATCTAATTTACCGAGCTCTGGTTGCAACCACATAACTGATAATTATGCTGTAACAACACTGATGTCTCTGTTTTGTCACAACTGCAATTCACTTCTGGGGGGAATTCGTATCTGCTCTTATTTTATTCTGAAGTGCATACTGTAAAGAGGCTGATGAGTATCAGGCATAAAATAACAGGCGAGCATGTGGCTGCTGACAGAAGCATAGGTTTGATAGGCAATGACATGTTGCAACATTCATGAGAAAAGTAGATTTGTCTCATGCCAGTCAGTCACTTTCCAACAATTTTTAGCATACCATCATCAAGTCAGGGCATCCATCTACAGTGGCACAAAAATTATAGTAATAATGTCACTAGGCTTCCCAGAGAAAGGAGAAATATATAGGTGAAGTACAAAATGGAAGCTGAAGAACATTGGTTCACAATAAGTGACACTTACTGAAAAGCCAGCACAAGCCATGGGGGGAAAACTGTGACTGTCCACAAAGGTGATAAAATGCCCACTCACAGAGGTTAAATCCATCAGTAGCAGGAGAAGAGAGAGAAGCAAAAGCCAAATGAGCGTGAGAAGTTCATTCAGTAGGACAAGACTGCCGCGGTCCTTGGAAATGAAGCTATTGTGCAAACTTGCTCCATGTAAAAGCTTTGTACGTAGAAGGAAAGATGAGACGTCTCAGTCTGAATTTAATAATGAGGGACTTTATAGCTTTATAACTTTTTATGCAATATAAAAGTCCCTGTTGTGCTTCAATAGACTAAAGCTGGTTTGACCTTGAGTGCAACGTGCCATCCTGATACAGATATAAAACTGTTATCTGATTGCTGCTACTACTGGAGCTGTTAGGTATTTTTCTACTGTATTTCTTTCATTGTAAATATAGCAATATTGTTCAGGGGAAAGGGTTGATTTTTAACACATTTCCTGTTTTAAAAAATTTTGGAGAAGGTTATTCCATTTATTTTTTTTAAGTCCTGTTTTCATTTTTTTTCACAACGATAATAAAAATCTAATTTGGAGGTTAAAGGATGTTTTGTTTGGAAATTTAAATCAATTTGTAGTAAAAAATAAATAAATAAAGGGACAAAACAAAATGAAGCCTTTCAAAATTAGCAACGTGAACAAAATATTTCAATTAAGTCCAGCTATTTCTTTATCCTAGTTACATTTTGTAAAAATTACTGAGGCTTTTCATTTCTGTTCAGGATGGAAAAGACAATGTAAATATATTAAAAATGCTCATACAATGTGAAACTGATTCTCACTCCCCTTTCCTGCAACTAGAGAAAGAGATGTTCGTTCATGGAAATCCCTAATCATAAAGAATCATGCAAGTATATAGTTCTACCTGTAGTATCTATTGTCTCTGACAGTTGTGACAATTCATTTTTCAAACCCCTGCTGTGCTCAAGTTTATGTTTTACTCTAGCTCTTAGAATATATTTGCTTTTCCTTTATTTCTTTCCCTCGTCTTCCAAAATACATTTTTTCCTTCGTCTAGGGTGCATGTTATTGACCTTTTTTAATTAAACCTTGAACCTTTTTATTTAGCTGTTTTGTAAGATTATTTAAATAGCAATTGCAAGTAATACACGTCTAGAAGATTTTTTTTTTTTATTAGAAAGGTTACTAAAACCAGCAGTGATACTTGGGGCCTGATTATGGCCTCATTAATGTAAATCAGGTGTCACTCACTCAAAGTTGGGACCTGATTGTAAGGTCACTTTGGTTTGATATCAGTTGAATTCCATTGGCTTGGAGGGACTCCAGAAGTACACTAGCATAGCTGACTAGCAAGAGTAACAGCCTGATGGACTAAATGATAAAATAGCAAAACTCCTGTCAGCTCTATAAGGTTAAGAGAGGTCTTGTGAAACCATATTTAGAGTGGTATCAAAGACTTCCTTATCTATATGTGCTTTTAAAAATATAAGGTATGGTCTGTCTCTCTTTCTCTCCGAGTTAACCATATTCTATCTATTTAAGGTCTCTAATATTTGCTATTCAATTTCTAGAAGAGTTTTGTAGTGTTGTTCATTCCTGTATTTGTGAAACTGTTTGCCTTCAGGCCTGAAAAGCTATTATTTCAGTAAGTCCATTCCTTTTTTTTTTTGCAAGTGCAGTATTGGTTTAATGAGATCAGGCATATGCAGAACAATTAGACAATTAAGTGTTGATTGGCATAAAGTTTTAGCCAAGCAATAACTGTGTTGTCCCTTATGGGAGGGAGAAATTTAAGTCACAGGAATATCATTTAACCTATGCACCATTTTCTGCCTTTGTTATTTCTAAGAAAGATAAAAGATGTTGTTTTACTATTTTAATGTTGGTAAATGTGCTTTTTACAAGTGATGGGAAAAAATCAATAAGAAGATAACATCCCATTTTTGCTAGACATATTGCAGGCACAATTTATAGGGTTTCTAATGAAGGTTTCATCATTGTAATGTGTACATATCTTCTAGCACGCTGTCTTTCATTGGGGTTTCTGCAAGCATACATTAATAATCAAGTTATTATGAATTATATTGAGCTGAAATTTCATTTCAGAATTGTGGTACCTACATTAATCACTTGGGGGCAGGACACCAGAACCATAATATGGAAGGTGAGCTCATATCAGGGTCCAGGGTCCAGCCCGTCCCAGTCAGGGCAATCCATCCCCTGAAGCTGAAGGGAAGCAGATGCCACCTGCATCAAACCTGGATCAGTGCCCTGGGCCCAGCTCAATTAGGGCAACCAATTCCCTGAAGCCACAGGCAAGAGGTCCCATCCATTCCAGCCTTAAGGTTAAGTACAGACAGTCAAAAATCCCTAGGCTGAATTGATTCAATCTTCACAGGTTAGTGTAAGCTGCATAGATTGAACCCATAAGCAAGTGAACAGACATTCACTTTTGATTCTGGAAAGGCAGCCACATGCCTGCAGTGGACCAGGCCAGAAGCTGGGGGGGGAGGGGGGGAGAAAGAGGGGGGGGAGCGCTACAGCACACGACCCTGCTCAGCTGGAGCAGACAACTTGGACTAAGGTCAGCTGCCCACCTGCGAGGAGGGGTTTGCGAGGGAGGTGCAAAGCATCCTGAGACGCTGGGGGACTATGAGTTAACTTGAATCCAGAGGGGATCTTGGACAGAAGTTCAATAATCTGACTTAACCTAAATCAGTTAAGTCTGATACTTCATTCATCCAGGTTTATCTTAAACTGGTTTTGGCCATTTTGAAGTGGTTTATGTTCAGTGAACTTCTGTTATGTTATAGATATGAACCAGTTTCCAATCATTTATACTGGTTTATGCGTAATTTCTGTCCAAAAGCTAGGCCCAGCTTGCAGTGCTTTGTCTGGACAAGGACTCTGAGCCTACTATGTGTCCTTGATTCACTTAAACTCTGGCTCTGACTTCTGGGTTACTCTGACCTCAGTATTGACTTCTGGCTCCTTATGAACCCAGTTCCTGGACTCCATTTTAATATCAGGTAACCTTCCTGGACCATCCACATCCCAGTCCTAACAGTGGGAATAAATGAAGGAACCTGGTGCCAAGAAACTGAGGGTTTGCAGACCGTGTACTGAGTGCTTTCTTTAATGGGCTTATGTCTGGGAGTACTATAAGGAGAAGGTTGATGGATGGTTATTCTTATCACTGCATCAAAGTGGGGATTTGGATAGACCATACTGGGCAGCTTGTGATCCAAGGAACTCTTGGGACACATTTTGAACACAGTGCATCTACACATGTCCCTATGGCACCATTGTTACTGTGCCATCATTTAGTACTTCTTTTTGGATGTACTAAATGATGGCACAGTAACAGCCCTTATTGCACCATGCTGGTGGCACATGTTTATTTTTAGCTGCTATGTTGTTGTAGCAACACACTATACTGAGGGACTGTGTTGTTATGGTGATATAGCTGTGGCATCACAGTTTGTGCCCCCCAACACTTCGTTGCCATAGTGCATTGCTACGATGACATAGCGTCATGAGTAGACACACCTAGTATCACCATAAAGGGTAGCATAGTTGTTTCCAGAGACAGAGAGACTCATCTTACTGCTGAGGGGGAAACTGAGGCTGAACCTGGTGACCACAAGAACAGGTTAATGTATTTGAACTTCACAATGGGTGCATTTTTCTTTTTAGTGGTGCTGATCTGAACTGACTTCTGCAATGCTTGCCTCTTCGTGGAAATGACAGTGTGGTACAAAACCCACCAGATATCACAGTATGGAGTTCAAGTACCCCAGGAAAAGGGCAGATAGAAAATACTTATTGCCCATCCTTAAAATGTAAATTGAACTGCGCTACCAGAAATGATATTGATTAGCTTTCACTGTAAAAGAATTAGTTGCGTTTGCAGCAGACATGTTCAGCACGGTTGTATATTGACGAAATGTTTTCATGATAGATAACACACAAATATGATGGGCATATCATGTTATCTGAAGCAATGGCCTTCACTAGCTTTAATACTGCAGCAAAGGCATTACCATTCTAGTCACAAAGCACAGTTATATCCCCAAGAGGTGAGTGTTTGAATCTTTTAGTTGACGGATACCCAACACAAATTCCCCATGAGTATTATCTTTGTATAACATGTTTTACACCTCTTTAAGAGACAGTTCATTCATCTGAGTATCCTCATATAGGGAAGCAAAGGCAGAAAAGCATGTAATATCACTTGCCTTAGAAACAGCGGCCTAAGCTTGAGCAAAACACATTTCTTTCGCATTAATAATCCTTTGTTATTCGTTTATTTTTAAAGTGTGAAATCCATGGCACTTTGCACAGAATCCGAATCTGCTGCAATTTAGTAACCCACGGTTGTTAACCCCTACAGCTGCCAAGTGCTCTTACTCCTTTCTCTGTGCGAGAATGGCATTCAGGCTATTACAGGAGGTGCCCGGTAAAACAGAGGGTCTGAGACCTGGTTCATAGTTTATATCTGCATAGAACTCAAACACTGAATCCTATGGAAAACAGTAGCACTGTTTTTGTTCTGCATTGGGACTGTGAGAAGGATTTTGTATGCTAGTGTTTTCTGAATGGGAAGATCTCCATGAAAACCACTCTCCTTCCCCAAGAAAGAAATCCATCCTTTATGGGTTCCAGGACTTCCAAAACCTTCCTTTTCTGGAGCAGTTGTCTTGTGTTTAGTTATTCTAGGGAAACCTTTGTTTGAAGGAGTCATCTGTAGTTTGCTTACTGATTAACAGCTGAAGGAGCAGGATTTCAATGAATCCCATTGAAATCAATTGCAGAACTTCCATGAACTTCAATGGCAGACAGATGCTCCAATGGAATTATGTGCCTAATTCCTGATGAAGTCCTAAGCCTTCTGACCCAATCCATTTGCAGAATTATGGTCTTCAGTCCTTTATTTATTTTTTATGGAGCATCTTCACATTTTCTCTGCAGTGTGATATGGATATTTAATCCATATATTAGGGTGATATCAGCAAAAGAATCTACAATTTCAGCTTTGCTTATTCTATAGCTGACTTCTGTTGCACTGCGCTCAAGTTGATTTGGAAGTCACTGCCTTTTTTTGTGTAAGTCCCTATATCATAAATTTTAAAGTTTTTTTTTTAAATAGATATTTTGGCAACTATTTCAAAACATCCATTTTGATTAAGCTTTAATGCAGTGTTTATAATCTCCTATTTCTATGTGACATGTTCTCTACCCATTAATAAGCGTACAAAAATATTGCTGCTGAGATGAATATCCATAATAGACAGGTATGTTTCTGTTGCTTAATGTATTCACGTATCTTCAGCGTTTCTTTGAAGGGCTAGAGTAGATGGATGAAGGACCTAGTTTGTGATCAGGTTTAGTAGTTTTGGTTAAGTGTATTTATCTACAGGTCATTGTTCTAAACAAGTGCTAACTAGCCGTGGGTCAATTTTGCCTATTATGGAGCTCATGTTCAGTTAAATATGATCAGCTTTGCAGCAAATCAATGGGGCAAAGAATGTGAACTGACTCAGCCGTTGTTGCAAATCTGAACATAAAATCCGACCCATGGGGAAGGCCTAATATCTTTGGTACAAGGAGTAAGAAAAGTTCTACTGCAAGATACAAATGATAACTTACTGCCGTAAAGGTTCTCTCTGCTGGGAAATCTGGAACAAGTGTGAATGGTCAGACACCTCATAATTGGGAGTAAATTCAGTTTGTAAAATCTGGGAGGATGTCAGCCTAGTCCTTCATCAAAATCGATCTACGCTTTCCCTTAAGTTTGTACAGATACTTTCTCTGCTGAAATCTATAGATTCTTCTTTCAGAAGATGCTCTGCAGACTAACTACTCTATTCAGAGTATGAGGGCAAGGACTTATCCTGTGAATAACATATTTGGCTGCTGAGAGCTTAGCAGTATCCTTCTTTATAAAATACTCAAAAATTGAATAAAATCTGAAGCATTATTATGTATGTATAATGGTGTGCCAGTGGGATTAAGTAACCTGTTATCTCCTATGTAGCCTTAAAATGTCTTTCTAGAATATATTTTAGTCTAGGACAGATCTGTAACATGTGTTTATAATCTCCTATTTCTGTGTGACATGATCTCTAGCAAATGTCAGAGGGTCTTAACTTATCTCAGAAAAATTGTATAGGTGTCCAGTACAGGGTGAGTATAATTTTAAACTGAAACATTTTGGGTTAGCAAGCAGCCTCTGCGGACATAAAAGTTTTATGTGGCAGTATATTACGTCAATCATCTGGTCTATATTGTTCCCAAGTTTCTTTTTGCCATGTTTGCTTGAGATGTAAGGGAGTTTTATGGCAGACCTTATTAGTGGAAATCATATATTGGGGATAACTGGATTAGATACTACACAAGTTTTTGGTGAGGAAAGACAGCGATTGAGGAGACAATATAAAATGTACTCTCTCTCTTTCTCTCTCTCATCACTTGTGATATGGAACAGTAATTTTACCAGTGGCATGCCAATAGGACATGCCACAAGGACATTGTTAAGTAGACTTCTGCTAATTTCCCAGATGTCTAACAATAGGGCTGTGTGAAACAGCACGTTTTGTTTTGACTTCCATTTCGCCGTTTCGAAGGGACAGCGTTTTGATTTGATGTTTCATTTCATTTTGAAGCACTGTTCCATTTCGTTTCCTTGAAACTGATTCGCTGTTTCGACGTGTTTCGACACATAGGCTATAATGGGGAATCACAAAACTGCCTAAACCTTTGTCATTTCTTTCCTGATTCAAATGAAAACAGCAGAGGCCACAAATCCTGCCAAGTGTCAAAGAGATAGGTGCAGGGGGTTCTGGGAAACTGCACCTCAAAATCTCAAAAGCAAAACTCATGTTACGTGCAAGTGTGAAGGCACAGGGTGGTGAAAACAGCAGAGATGGTAGCCCCTGCTTGGCCACGAAGCCTACCAAGTTTCAAGGAGATGGGTGCAGGGCTTTCTGAGAAACTGCACCTCAAGCTGCGGACAAGCACAACTCGTGACACGTGTGATTTTGTGTGTGTTAAGGCACGCCTTCACTGGCGCTGGGGCCCCAGGGCACTGGAACTGGAAGGGACCTCAGGGAAGGATCACAGTCACCGGCCAGCTACACAGTCAATACGAGAGCAGTCCTTCCCCCCTCTTCCCCCTCCCTCTCCTTTCGCTCTGTTTACCTGCAAGCAAGCCCAGCTTCAAAACTCAAAACATTTTGAAACTTTTGAAAGGTTTTGACTGCCCTTATTTTGTTTTGAGGCTGTTTCGAAGCCTTTCATTTTATTTTGATTTCACTGTTTTGAGGTCTAAGCGAGTCGAAATAACGTCGGAATGAAATACCCAGCGAAATTTCGCACAGCCCTATCTAACAACTCAAATATCCCACTCAAACCTTAAAGAAGAGTGGGCCTAACTCTGAACGTTATTGATTTCAGTTGATAAACCTGATGAAACAGGGTTGAAAAGTGGGCTCACAACAATCATCTGTTATGTCCACTTTCACTTTGTGAAAATTGGCTCCCCTTTCCTCTTTCATCGTGACTAGAAACCCATATAGCCATCTTAATGGGGCTTTTTTCTCTTTGCTTTCTGTACAAACATTATGTCAGCAGAATAATCACAGTCAACTAAAAGAGTATGCTTCAATTTCCGAGTTCTCCCTTCTTATATTTCTGTTTTCCAAAAAATGCATCCCATATGGCTCATTAGGCCAGCATTCATTTTGAGAAAGTCAATACATGCGTAACATTTCAAATTCAAATATCAAAACCAGACTGATAATTGAGCCTGTTTCAAGATGCATATCCAAAATTAATCTTTTTTTCAGGATATATGGTAAAAGGGATTCAAGATCAAACCGCAAGAGGTGCTCATGCTGTACCAAAGAAGCTGGATACAATCCACCACAGGAAATCTCTCTCAAGTAACTGCCTAAGGGACTGACCAAAAGTACAATGGAGTTGCTATCCCTGTAAAGCTACAGTGGAAATATCACAGGGGAATTGTTGGAGTCATTTGTTAATTAGAGATGGTCGCGTATCATTTTCTAAACTAAACTTTCAGCAAATTTTATCCTGTATTTATAGTCACAATGTATTTGCAAATCTGTCCCATTATTTATGAATCAGTTTGGCATTCAGTCTGTTGACACTAACACAAACAAACACATGGTATGTAGAGCTTGTTTGCAGTGCACACGCTGTTGATATTCAGTATTTGAGAAGTGAAATTAGCTCCCAAGTCTCTACTAGGTAGATGACCCATTCCTGTTGCTGGACAATGAACCTGCTAGCAAATTTTGAAGTGTTGTAAGTTCACAGGTCTGAAAGGACCTGCATTAAAGCACAAAATCTTCTGCACAAAAAAACCAGAAGCCCTAGAAGTCAAGAAATCATTTCACCTCTTACAACAGGAATTTATCTAACAAAGGGGGCCCTTTGAGTAAAACACAGCATTATGAAAAGTGACATCGGGTTTCATCTCCTATTAACATTGCATGAGAAGTTGAGGAAGAATGCAATTGCCTAGGATGAAATCAAGAAAATAAGAAAAAACTCCCGTTAACTTTCATGGGATCAGGATTTCACCCCCGCAACGTTAGATGAGGGGCTTATCTACTTTTCTGTGAAAAAGGTGCCACGGTATCTACAATGATTGGTGTTTTTTGTTTGGTTGGTTTTGGTTTGGATGCCTTATCTGAATAAATATCCTACCTGTTTCTTTTAGTATGGTTGAGATTTTTCTCCATTACTACCCCATATACTGGCATGTCTCTAGGCTTGGCAGAAAAATGTTATGGTATTATTCAGAAAGAAGCTGCTATAAAAAAAATGATACTGCTGAGAAGTCAAAAGCCAGACAGAACAGCTTTTTATCTTAGCTTAGACGATGCAAAGGTCCCAAAATATTTTTTTCCGATCCTCTTAGCGATGCCTTTCACAGCTAAATAATTCTATTATATTTCAGTATGAAACACACAAAGATGATCACCCTGGTGATATGTGTGTGTATATATTTTTTTTTTTCTTTTTTCCCCATTTAACTGTTTTTTACTGCTCTCTTCTGGATGCTGGAACTGAATCCATGTCCAATCAAACTGATCAGAGTTTTTTGGGCATGACTTTTCAAACACAGCATGATGCACAGGCATTTAATGTAACTTTATACGACAGAGCTGTTTGGATTATTCTCTAAAGATTATCTGCAGGATCTTTAAGAGCCCTTTGGATAGCTTGAAAATCTCAGCACTATATATATTTTTCATTACTTTCCTGCTGCTTCTGTAATGTTTCCAAAGTGTCATTTCTCAGTTCAATAACAAAAGAGACCAGCACTTTATTTTACGGAGATGGGAAAACTAGTACTGCAAAAGAATGGCGGTCTAAGGTGACAATAAAATAAATTTCAATTATTTGAGGAATTAATTATTAAAATGTGCTCAACAATCATCTTTGTTTGTCGGCTGAGCTTACAATAATTTCTTTTAATGCAAATGACACCACAACATTTTTTCCATGGTGCTGAGTTGCTTTTCTTTTAATGACTACGCCCCTGTTTGCCTGTTGCATTATTTATAACGTCTCTTCTATGAGTTATTCGGCGTTGAATGATTTGTAAAGGGGAGAAGAGGTACAGTATATAACCAGATAAGTAATATCTAGTTTGTATTTATTCATATTTATGACTATACATTCAGTTTCTTGCTCCTTTTCATCTCTGCTGCAGGCTTAGTATTCCTGCTCAGTGGGATGAACCATCAATGACTTAAGCCTTATTCATTTATGGATCCAGAGCACTGCATCAAAGTATCAAATCCTGCAAATATGGGTAAAACTCAAAGGCTTTAATCCTTGAACTGTCAATTTTCATTGTGCTACTGCCAGATGGCAGTGCTGGAGTTTGATTCAACGTATAAATCTCGCAGGTGCTGTTAACAGGGTTGGTTGGTCGATTGTTTCTCAAGGAAAAAACCTGAATGTGTGTGCAGCACCAAGTTATAAGAACAGGGCCAGATGCTGATCCAGCTTATACCTGGCCTGCTTAGGAAGAATTTTGCTGACTTCAGTCAAATTACACCCGTATAAGACTGGTAGGACAGGAGACATTTTGTTATTAGTCTCATGAAAGGACATCTGATAATGATCATATTAATAAATTGTTTTGACTTTTTAAAGCAATGGTCCTTTGAACATGCACTCATGTTGCTATATGACCTAATTTAAGAACATTTTTTAATAAACGTGTTTTTAGGAACTAAAAGACACGGGGGTGAGTGGGAAGTCAGGACATTTAGAAAGCTCTATGCTGTGCAGAAACAGGTTGAAAGGTCTAAAGTTTCTCAACAGAGATCATCTTTTGATATCTTCTCTATCAGTTCTCTACACATTCCAATTTCAGTTTTATAACACCCCTCACTGTGCAAGTCTTGGCAGGAAACTTGCCCATCTTGCAGAGCCTTGCATGAATAATTCATTTAAGTGTCATGCTGATTCTCAGAGGCTGGAATCCTTCTTTGGAGGAAGTGTTTAATAAGATTCTTCCAAATAACACAAAATATAGCTTTGTGTGAATTTTATGTGGGACTCTCTCTTAAAAGGTTTGGTGCAATGAAGGATTTAATGAACTGAAACCCAAAACATATGGTAGCCCATTCTACCTATTTGTTTGTTAGGCTGAAATATGGAGATGAAGCTGCTTAATTGGGGTCAGAGTGTTGTGTGTGTCACATCTGAGGATGTAGACAGAAGTTTGTGAAATTGGATACAATTCCAATTTGCTTTCTTGTATTAGTATCTTCATTTTGATTATGCTAAGTGACAATGGAAAAATCAAGCAGAGAAATAAGCACCAAAGCACTTCTACTTCTTTTCACTCTGACTAAAAATATCATAAACCTTCTGTAAAACACTTGCTTTTGAAGAGTCCCTGTTGTAGAGAGTCCCAGATGTTGTGAATGGCAGGACTCTTACTAACCCATGCACACTTCATAAACCTGCCACCTTAGAGTCTCACTGGACAAAGACTGAGTCCAGTGCAGGTTTAGATGATTGATAAACTAATCCTTAGAACAGTGTTTTGGGTTTTTTCCCCCCCTTTGGAAAGGAAACTCTTAATATTTCTTTAGAGACTACTGGAGTACACTTTTCTCTTAGAGGAAACCAAAATGATGGCTGGGAATAGAATATCTCTGTGGGGTACGATCATGGAGTTCTCAAAGGAAATCCTCCAGATTTTTTTTTAAAGTTCATCATTTATTTCAAAGACACTACACTTCCCTGGGGATAGACGTTTACTTAAAAAACACAAACTCAGGTCAATAAAGCGTAGTGTCTCATAGACCTAGCTAGTGTTCCCAGGAGCACTGTTCAGTGGGTGTATTTACATGAGACATTTGCTGCACGTTAGACTAATTAGCTGTGCAGTAAATGTTGTGTGCTTCTATTAGGATGGAGTAAACTATTTTACTCTGCAGCAGGATAATACTTGTTAGTAAATACAAGTACTACCCTGCCGTGGAGTAAAAAACTCCACATCAGCACATGTAGACACCAAGGGTATGTGAAGTGGGCCATATTCGATTCAGATTTGGCCCAAATTGGGGGACAATGATTTGATTCATTGATTCGGATCACTGTCCCTATTTGATTCAGCTGAATCCAAACCTGAAGATTTGATGCTGATTCAGAGAATCAGCAATTCGGCCATAGACACAGCTTTAAATGTTTTTCTACATACCTCGAGGTACCAGGTACAGCTCATGAATGCTGTGGTGGGACAGATGGAGCATCCCACAAGAATGTGGCGGGGGGCGTTCTGGTCCATTTCTGGATCTGCCACTGAGCACAGTGATCGGCTGTGTGGGACCCCGGGTGCCCCCCCACACCCACCCAGGAGGCACCAGTCACCAAACTGGGGGGTGATGGGAGGTCCCCCCTGGTAGAAGTGCATCTGGTCCACTTCCAGGTCTGCTGCCAAGTACACTGGGGACTGCCCCCCACCCCCGTGCTCCTCTGCATTGCCCCATCCACCCCACCATCTCAGCATTCACGAGCTGCCTGGTACCTTGAGATATGTAGAAACAACATTTAAAGCTCTATGTCCAAATCATTGAATCTCTCCGAATCTCTCCAAATCGATTCAGAGGATTCCAATTCGATCTTGGAAAGGTTAAAGGGTGTCCTGATTTGATTTGGATTTGGAGATTCAGCTGCCGAATCTCCGCTAAATCGAATCAGTGACTGAAGCTTTGCACAGCCCTAGTAGACACAGCCCAGCTGGCTGGGGCATGAGAGTGCTTCAGTGCAGGGGCTGCCTGCTGGCTAGCCCATGCACTGAAGCACCATCATGCCCTAGCCAGACACTCCACAGCACATTAAGCCAGGTCGGAGCAGCCACAGGCTGGCTGGATGACCGGGGCCCTGCCAGCCAAGGCTGCCTCAACCCAGCTGAATGTGCTGTGATCCCAAGTGCACATGTAAACACGTGCCCAGGACCAATAAACTCTGGAGCAATAAGCACCAGAGTTTATTTCATTGCATTAACATTCACATGTAGATGCTCCCAGTGTGCATTTCTCAGCTGTGTATTTGGAGCTAAGCAGGCTTTTCATGCATCTGAGGGAATAAAAGGATGGTGTCTACAGTGTAGTTTGTAGCATCGTACTTTGGTACATACTGTGTTTTTATCACCATCAGGGGCCAGAACCCCAATGCAGTGTGGCCACTTTGTGTCATTCAACTTGTATAACTGTTTAAATCAAATTAACCAAGCCAAGGACTAACCATTTAAGTGTAATCCTTCAATAGTATGGACCCGAGGGTCAGGTCTACCCTGCTTTTCTACGTGTACAATGACAAAAGGAAGGTATGGTGAGAGCACTATGATGCCATGTTGTTCATACACTCTTGTCTTTTTTCTGTGGCCTTTCAACACTGGTGGAAATTAGGACAACTCCCACATTTCTCAGATTCAGGGGGTTTCTTCCATGCCTGCAGAGCCTTCAAGGCTGGGGTTGTGCCATGGTGAGCTTTAAGGAAGTTTCAAACAACACCCTTTGTTTTGCATTCTCTGGGCCAGGTCGTTAAAGGGTATCAAACAGCATTGGTTTTAACGGCACTTCAATGCAAATTTTTTTGTTAAAGATAAGTGGGGGTGTGGCTTTGTGCGGGGGTAGGGATTGGGGGAAGAGGTTTGCTATCCTCAGGGATCTGGCCTATTTTACGGACAAACTTGTAGCTTGACAGACTATAAGACTTGTACATTCATTCCTGTTGAAATATCCTCCTACACCAATATTGCTCCTCACAGTGCCTTCCAGGGATCTTACTTAAAGATTATAGGGGTGTTCAGTGGTTTGCTGTGTAGATGAAGTGATCTTCATAAAGTGGATGTAAGAGCACTGAACTCCTTAGACTAGCTAGTGTTTTTTTTCTAGTTGTCATTTAGCTGAAATTAATATTGTAATTACTTTCTCCAGAGACTACAGAACTGTATGCACTCTCATTTCTGGAAAGAAATATGGATGATGGGTGACTAATGCTGCTTAGTTAGGCAATTTTAATAAATACAGTATGTGTCAATCCTCTTTCTATCTGACAGAGAAACAGCTCCTGATTTCATGCAGTCTCTTCCTTCAGGGGATTCTGTCTTGGAGTCTGCTATAATAGGGAGCATTATAGGTTTTGACTTCCTTGGCAGATATCACCCTTCCTTTGCAAATATCCTTCCAATTTTCACATACTTTCTTTGGGGATAAGGGACACATTGTCCCTTAGAAATAAAACAGAACAAGAACTTCTTAACTTCTCAGAACAAACTTTGAAACACTATTGCAGGGCTTCATTCTTTGGCTTGTTAGTGAAGAAAAAATAAAAGGAAGCCTTCAAAAAGCTAATTACGTTGTTCATCTTAGTTGCATTCAAACCCACAGAATGTCCATTGATTTATATCAGCTATGGATCTCTTCTTAAGTGCTTAGAGAATTTAGATTTGATAAGTCTGGAAGTCTAATTTTTTTTCACCCCACCAATACTGTCACAATTGATGGATTCAAGCAAAATATTTAGAAAGCCACATTCTGACAGGACTGCAAAACATTTTGATTCTTACAGCAGCCTCTTATTTTAATTTTAGAGGGAGAAAAATACACATGAATAAGAGAATTCCCCAAGGAGGCTCCTCATACAAATAAGAAGTTCCTTCTTCCTCCCTTCTTCAGTGCAAACTTGCCTTCAGTTATTATATATATTAAAAAAAGTCAACTTCACCATGTCAGTTTAAGGGTTAAGCTCCCATGCTGAGATCTGACAGGCTGACAAGCATGATGTGGCAAGGGACAATGAAATAACTTCAAACAAAAAATCATTTGGGCTAGTTCTCTTTGCAAAGAGCCCAGCTCATTCTGAACTCCTCGTCAGCCCAAGAGAATGGCCTGGGGAATGGCTGCAAGGTGAAACTCTTGCCATTCCCCCATTGCTATGATTGTCCCATCCACCTGGCCTTCCTCCTCCTGGTTTGGTGTCTGAATACTTGCTTTTTCAGTCTATGTCCTCTCCCCGCTGCTGATTCCCTCAGTTCTAGTGCAGATGTTACTGCCAGCCCAGCCCCAGGCTTGCCTCGTGCGCCCCTGCAGAAAGCAAAGCATGCGCTCTAAATGATTGAACTGCCTCTGAACAGACTCCTCATTAACGAGCACACATTTGTGTCTGTGGCACTGCTGGCCTAATGAGTCTGAATTGCAGGCCAGATAGGAAATGTGACTCTTAACTCCTGTTCCTTGTCCTCAGTGAAATGGATATCTTCCAGCTGGGGATGAAGACTAACAGCCTGGACCTTAAAATCCATCCTCTCCACGAAGACCCTTACTATGGCTAAAGTTTGTGGGATTGGGCCTCCAGCCTGGTGGGTCTGATGAAAGTACCCGAGTTACTTTGTAAAGGAGCCTGTAAGTTCATGCAGGAAAGCACTTCTACAGCCAAAATAAGTTATCCTACGGTTTTAGAGTGAGTTCTGAAGCCTAGAAACTCCGCTGGCATCCATGGGACCCTGATTTAATTCCTAGTGTTCAGGGTGGGATGCAGTCAAAATGCAGCCCCTCTCTGGAGATGAAGGGGATGTCAACTGCAATGGAGCCATCCCACAGCCATGACCCCATGCAAAGGCAGGAGAGTTGCACGTACTCTCCCCAAGGGCCTGTGCACATTTCAGGGATCTTGGCACCACGGTGTCAAAAGCTATTCACACAAATGCTGCAAACTGGCCCCTCACCATCTCTACTGGGTACTGTAATTATGCCACGGAGATCTGTGCCTGCGGACAAAAGGACCAATCTTGTCTCTCTCTCTCTACTGTATTAGGAATGAGACCTCCTCCATACATTTGAAGGGAGCTGAGCAATTGTCAGCAAATGTTGTTAACAAGTAGCTGAATTTATGTGCTCAAGGAGCAGACCCCACACCAGAGATTTATGATAGCCTCTTTTCAAGCTGTGGTGCTGCTGTTGTTTTACAATTAGAGATGTGCCGACATTAAAAACACCTGCTATCCACGTCTGCCCATAGTTGCCAAAATCCTCTGTCTCTTTCTGCCAAGCAGTACCTTGCCAACAGTAAGGTTGCGCTTAAATGTTAGCTCCCAAAGGTGATGCTGGCAGACAAGACACATTTGGTGCCACTGAATCAGTGCTAGCGCTGACATTTCAATTAGAGAATTCGGGCGACTTGTGAGGAGGCGGCACTTGGAGGCGATCGAAGAGGCAGGAAATAAATTGTCTCACAAAAAAGGTTGATTTCCTGAGGATTCCCAAGATCTAGCCTTGAAAACATAGCAGGCACTGGGCTTCATGACTGAGCTGCAATCATGGTCGTGGATGGGCCACTTCATTCAAACACATTTGGCTCCACATCTTGAGATTCTCTTTGACCAATAAGATGAAATTTGAATGCAATTTTGGGGGATAAATAATTTTAATTGGAAACAAATTAAAGACAGACACTGGCTCTGTATTGGCTATAAGATTAACTGTATCATGTACAAGAGATAGAGAACATCAAGAGGGTGAAATTAAAAATATCTTTTACTTATTGCAAATAGCACCAATTTCTATTCTGCCTCAAATGCCTTCACAATTCATTTTCTTCATGGCATGTTATTTTTTTTCTTTTAAAGCTATTATTCTTTTCCTGCAGTAATGCCCAGAGCCTTCAGTAAGGGTTAGGGATTATGCTAAGTGCTATACAAGAATGAAGTGATAATTTATACATATTTTTGTGCTATTTAAAATTATTCTAAACAGATGAAGTAATTGTCAGCTGTCCTCTTCTGTTTCTCGACCTGGCTGCTGTTAATTGTCTCATCATTGGCCGTGCATCTAGATTTTAATAATGCAGAAAGTCAAGTTGTGCCAACCTACTAGAAATACTGCAAGATTGTAGTGATCTGGAAACTGAAAATATTAATGAGTACCAGGAGTATTTACCCTTTCTCTGTCTTCTAACTAAATGTGAAGTACCTTTGGGATACCTGAGGATATTCAATTGGTGTAAGGAGGTGTAAGAAGGACTCAGCTTTGAACAGTGTAATATGTTATTGATAACAGGGCAGAATGGATTATGTAGCTTTGTGCTACAGGGCTTTGTGACACCATAAAATGAAGTGATGTATCATAAGGAAAGATATGCTAGTCTGCAAACACCCAGCCAGAGCCTATATTTACTAACCATCAGGGAAGAAAAATTCTACACACTCACAATCATTTAAGAAATGTTTTCATCACTAATTTCCATGGACTATGAGACTAGCTGACTTCCTGCCCCTGGCGCAGGGGCTGGACTCGATAATCTTCCAAGGTCCCTTCCAGCCCTAATGTCTATGAAATCTATGAACTCGCTACTAGTGAGAATTGCATCTGATATTTTCCAAAAGAGACTGCATTACTGATGAGTACATTTTTCCTAGGGTACAAAGGGCATCTGCCAGGTTTAGCTCTGCTGGACACATTGCATGTTCGGCAGTTATGGTACATTAAATTACATAAAAATTAATTTTAAAATGCTTCCTATATTTTAAAATCTGCGTGGGGCAAGCTTTGAGCCAAGGCTACTGCCAGCTCTTAGTGATGGCTCCAATTGTCTTCCCCTCCCACAACACTTCTAATTATTTACATCTCATTTTTTCAGATAATAGTTCCTTGATCTGTCACTTGGCTTCCATGGGGCTGTATGTAGTCACAGCATTCAGCCATCTGCTATCCACTGTAAGAACAGAGCCAAGCTGTATAGGCATTCCCAAATATTATCTCATTTCTAGCTCAAATGGTGCATACTATCAGGGGTTCTACTACTGGATTTTATGGTATAGTGACAAATATACCTGAATCCTATCTAGAGTATTTTTTCCCCCCAGTTTTAGCACTGTTTGTCTATTAGCTAAGAAAACCCAACTGAGTGCTATCAAGTATAAGGCTTAGATTCAAATTTACAAATGTGAAAGAGAGTTTTCTAACTTTTGCATACCATTTACATTTGCCTCAGTTAAAAAATTAACAGATTTATACAAATCATATTCAAGTGACTTCTCATGTATGTGGGGCTTTAGTGTCCCAGTGTTGTGCTGTCCTTACTCACCTTTACTACCTTAACTTGTGAGTAACCTTGTTATTATCAGAGACTGGTTGCAAAGTAAAATAATTGTCTTGAGTGTCAGGATCTGTCTTTTCACCTTGATTTCACTTTCCTGTACCTCCTCCTAATATGCTAAAATTGTAACTTTTACTTTAGTTCTTGAGAGAGAAAAGAATATATTATTTTAACAGTGAAGTAGTAAGCAGAGGAACCTTTGTTTCCATCTTAAATTCAGTCACTAGACTCATCATGTATAAGGAGATGATATTCCCTCTATTTAGGGAGTGGTCCCTTTGTACATTATTGAACCCAAATTTCCCCAGAGCATGTAGCTGTGTTTAAAAAATGGTTATTCAGGGTGAAGTATGTGTTAGGGTTTCTCCTAATTGTAATGCTGTGCTCTCATGCTGCAATGGGGATTGGGTATGAGCAGTTGCTGTGGGAAGCGAGCACAAAGAGCTCATGTGTGGTTTAATCTAACAAATGATCAGTAGAGGGCAGTGATCTAACAGTGCATGGAATAAACTCAGATTGCAATTTCATCTAAAACGTTGTCTAAAAAAGCTCAAGATGAAACTGTCACTATCCTTGCAACCTGTTTTCCACCTGCTTCCCTCCCCGCCCCCCTCAACTCCCTTCCCCGCACTCCCGTTCTGTTACTTTTTAAAGCTGTGACAACTTTTCTTTTTTGTATGTTAATACTGAAAGTTAGCACTACTATTGTGGATATGGTTACTATCAAATAAATTACACACCCATCTGACCCCCTGGCAGCTTAAGCATTTGTAATGTGGGGTTCCTACATAATAGTGTGTGTCCAGAAACTGAATTTAGGCTACATGTAATTTATTGCAATCTGCATCTGAAAAATACGGTGACCTACAGAGGTCATTTGACATGAGATTCCTCCTCTTCTACTTACAGAGTTTACTCTAAATTCAGTTTCTCCATTTCTTGGTGTTTTTTTCCTCCCACAGGTGCTTTCCCCAAGGTTTTTAGTGTTTCTTTTAATGAAGCATTCACAGTCTTACGTAAGGACTGCTTTAAACCTGGTGACAGTTCGCTTGACAACTAAAATTATGACCGAGTCTTGGCAGACGTAGCAATCATAAATGGAGCCATATAAAAGCTTAAGTTGGATAGAGTGGAAAGTTAAATGGCCTGGCTGAAAGAGCTGGGTAGTGAAGAATGAAAATATTGTCCATAAGCCATGGCTGGTGTTTCCCTAGTAGCCAAGGGTGCAACAAACCTTTGAACTGTTGTATGGGACAATCACAGCAGCAGAGAGGGTTGTAGGCAGTTGAGTTAGTAAAAGTGATAACAACTTGGTGTGTCTGGAAACTGCACTGACAGCAAGAGGCCTATAACATTTTAATTTGAGAAATGAACCTGTCCTAAAGTTTTAGAGTCAACTTTTAGTGCAGCTTTTACTCCGGCAAAGCTCCCATTCTGAATGGAGAGAGACAAAGGGCTGTAGTAATAGTGGCTGGGTGAAACCCTGTTAAGTGTTGGAAAATAACCCTTTGTGTCCCTGATCAATGTCATGTGATTGCAGTAAGTTAACGTCAGTTTTAAGACAACACTTCTGCATTTGGCAGCTTTATTTAAATGCCTTACAGGTTATTGCCCAAAGGAAATAAGGTCAGGTAGAAATCAGAGTCTAGTAATGAAAGCAAACACTACCTTGTTACCTGAAGGGTCTCTGTTGCCTTTTGTTTTCATCATTTGGTGCATTAAAGTGTAAAGTGAATTACATTTTGGGTATTAGTGAAGGTTCTTTGTTGCTAGCACCAAAGAGTTTCAGAAACTAGGAGACCAGACCCTTCAGGCTGCTGTTCCTGGAGAAATAGGAAGCAGGGGTCCATATGTTTCATTGAACATTGCGAGGAGAAACAGAACCTGAACCCAGGTCTGAACTTGTTCAGTTTCTAATGCTCCTCTGTAAATGTCCTGGGAAATTTTCTCCTTTCCTGATAGGTAAAAGGATGTCACCTTTGAAGCATCACAATTTATGGGTGCAGAAAGAAGTGACAATTGTCACTCGGATCTGGCCACAGAAAGCAGTCTATAGCCATGACCAAACACAAGTGCACGGCTGCAGACAGCTTATAAAAATGGCTGATTGGATGAAAATCTGACCTCTCATTGCATGAGGTATCAGATAAAGACATTTCAAAATGTAGCCTCTTCTGTAACTTGCGTCTGCGGAGCTTCCAGCCTGTCGCTGTTTTCAGAATGGGAGGGAAGGAAAGGGAGAGGAGGGAGTTCAGTCTGGAGGTTTTTCAACCCACCCTGGAGGGAGAGGTGAGTGTATTGGAGAACCCCTCCCCACCCCACCCCCCACCGCCAAGGTGGGGAGGGCTCCAATTCACCCATCCCGCCCTTCAGCACCAGCTGGGGAGCCCCAAGAACAAGCTCCCCCCACAAGGTGGGGAGGGCTCCAATTCACCCATCCCACCCTTCAGCACCAGCTGGGGAGCCCCAAGAACAAGCTCCCTCTGCTGCCTTTCCCCCCTCCCATCCTGAAAACAGTGAGAACTGGCAGAAAGCCATGGCCATTGCAATGGGAACCTGGGTGCAGGCTCCCAGCTGGCATCTATATTCCCCTCACCCCTGGAACCAACAGTGAACTTCTGTTTGGTCTGGGGTAACGTTGTAACTCAGAACACTTTTCAGAAATTGTTCTGAGCTACAGCTCAGAGCTGCACTTCTGTCTGCACCTGCCAGGCTGTGAATGGGACTCAGAATGGTTGTTCCTTTCTTTATAGACTGTCTAGCTATAGCTAATGCCACTAGAACTGAACAACTCAATTCAGTTCTCAGTTTCCTTAACTTATCTTAAAAATAGAATTTAGCAAAGGAATTCAAGGCCAATACTATCTTAGTAGAACCCAAAAGTAACATCCTGAAAATGGTATTACTGAGAGAGAGGACCATCTCAAGTACAGAGTGGATTATTTTGTCTGTAGCTTATTGCAATGCATCTGTGTCAGTACAGTGTTTGTGATATATAGTCATCATTCAAATGTCAGTGGGGAAACTTGAGGGATGTATGTTTATTTTGGTCCCAATTCTGCCAGCCTTTTTTTGTACTGGATGACAGCTTTCACCACAAATATAAGTGGACTGGCCTTTGTACTTAATTAGGTTCTGTATATGATCCACCAATGTGGCTTTGATTAAATAAACTTGTTTACCGAGGTGCATGTTAAGTACAACCTGGCTGCATTTCAGGAAGGAGGAGTGGACAGACTTACTCTGTGCTTTATCTGTTATGGTCTGTGTATGTGCACAGATTCATAGACGTTAGGGTCAGAAGGGACCTCAATAGATCATCAAGTCCGACCCCCGAATGTATGTGTGCATTTGTTCAGTTTGACCAATAAACCTCAAAAGAACTTATTCAACTGATGAATGAGATCTTTTCAAGTGAATTCAGGCAAAGTTGATTACACAACCAAGACTAGGAGCAGAAATTATACAAACTGGTATACGTGATAAGAAACCAGTTCAAATCTGTAACACAACAGACCTTCAGTGCACATAAATTGCTTTCCAAAAGGCCAAAACCAGTTTACGATGAACCTAGATGGATGTAGTAGCAGACTTAACTAATTTAGGTTAAATACGATTATTGAAATTCTGTCCCAGATCCCCTCTGGTTTCAAGTTAACTCACAGTCCCCCAGCATCTCAAGATGCTTTGCACCTCCCCTGCACCTCCCACAGGGTGAGTGGGCTAGCCTTGGCCCAAGCTGTCTGCTCCAGCCAAGCACGGAAGGATTTTCTTGTGCTCCCCCCCCAGCTTCTGGTCTGGGCCACCGCAGGCATGTGGCTGCATTTCCAGAATCAAAAACGAATGTCTGTTCATTTGCTTATCAGTTCAATCTATACAGCTTAGACTAACCTGCAAAGACTGAACTGATTCAGCCTTGGGCTTTTTGACTGTCTGTGCATAGCCCATGTGTCTTATTTTCAAACCATGCCTAATAATGGCAGAAGAAAAATAGGATAGATTCTCTTCTGTATAGAGTTTGGTAGGCACAGTGGAAAAGACATTTACCTAGTTCTGGCTGTGGTTTAGAGCGTAGGCCAGCTGAGTTTAGCTACAGCACTTATGTATGTGTGAATTGATCTACGTACCTGTACCGAATGATATTAGTTTGAAGGAAAGCAGGGAGCAGTAAGAATGTGGAAAGGATTAAATTTGGCAGTGGGGTACTGGCTCAGAAGTACTGAACAAGGAAATCCTTTCACGTGTACATAAAAATTTAGAAGACGGTGGACACTCAGGAAGCTCTGAAGTACCACCAACTACTGTGGAAATTGCCACTAAAGAAATGCAATCTGAGCTCAATTGGAAGCTGGGGTTATGGGTAGAAAAAAAAGTTATGGAAAAAAATTGAAGCCGGGGGTTATGGATGGAGAAATGTTATATGAGGAATCCAAGAGTACATGAGTGGATTTGGGTTACCTACAACTTTATGTCTGTTTGCTAATCACATCTAGTAATTTATGTTGTAGCTCAGTGTATTTTACGGCTACACAAGGAGTGCTGTGAAAGGGGTTGTCAACTCAAGAGACTACAGAGATTTTGAAAGTTGCATACTACTATACTTAGCTGTTTTAAATCAGAATTTTTTCTCAGTTAATGAGGAACAAAAGCAGAATTCAATAATACAAGATTTTGCAAATCCCTTTGATACAGGTGGGACCACTGGAAAAACACAACAGATTATGAATTGGACTCTTAAAAATCCATGAACGGATTAGTTTATGTATTATCATCTCATTCCTGTATCACTTTGGAAATATACAAGATATTTTTTATGAATTGAAAAACTAGAGACAGTTGTTAATGAATGACTATGGTAGACTTTTCTGCTTTCTGATATGATAAAAACAATTGGATATGGACAGACAGAACAATTGCTGTTCTATTAGTGACAGAACTTGGGAATACATTGGGCATGTCTACATAAGATGTTACTGCGGAGGTGACTAATTGAGGAGAGCAGAAGTGTATGGAGTTTGGACTTCAGAAAAGCAGACTTCAACTCACTCAGGGAACTCATGGACAGGATGCCCTGGGAGGTCAGTCTGAGAGGGAGCGGAGTCCTGGAGAGTTGGATGTACTTTAAAGAAATCATACTGCGGGCACAAGAACAAACCATCCTGATGTACAGGAAGACTAGGAAGTATGGCAGAAGACCAGCTTGGCTTAGCAGGGAACTCTTCAGTCAATTAAATCACAAAAAGGAAGCTTATAAGAAGTGGAAACTTCAACAAACAACCAGAGAGGAGTATAACAGTATTGCCCGGGCATGCAGGAATGAAATCAGGAAGGCCAAAGCACAACTGGAGTTGCAGCTAGCAAGGAACATAAAGGGTTTCTGCAAGTATGTCAACAACAAGTGAA
>NW_005841910.1:734866-755481 GCF_000455745.1 Alligator sinensis | reverse complement strand
GAAAGAGTGGGTCCTTTACTAAACAGGGGAGACAACCTAGTGACAGAAGATACAAAAAAAGGCTGAAGTACTCAATGCCTTTTTCACATCAGTCTTCACAGGCAAGGTCAGCTCCCAGACTTCTGTACCTGGCAGCACAGTTTAGGGAGGACCTGAGAACCCAACCATGGCAAAGGAACTGGTTAGGGACTATTTAGAAAACTTGGATATGTACAAGTCCATGGGGCTAGATGTGATATACGCAAGGGTGCTGAAGGAGTTGGCTGATATAGTTGCAGAGCCTCTGGCCATCATCTTTGAAAACTCATGGCAATCAGGAGAGGTCCCAGATGATTGGGAAATGGCAAATATAGTGCTCATCTTTAAGAAAGAGGAATCCACAGAACTACAGACCTGTCAGCCTCACATCAAGTCCCTGGAAAAATCATGGAGCAGATCCTCATGGAATCCATTTTTAAACACTTGGAGGAGAAGATTAGGAATAGTCAGTATGGATTCACCAGGGGCAAGTCATGCCTGACCAACTGATTCCCTTGCATGATGTGATTACTGGCTCTGTAGATGCAGGGAGACCAGTGGATGTGATATACCTTGACTTCAGTAAAGCTTTTGATACAGTCTCTCACAGCATTCTCACAAGTAAGCTAAGGAGGTATGGGTTGGCTGAATGGACTGTAAAGTGGACAGAAAAATGGCTGGGTCATCAGGCTTAGAGGGTAGTAGTCAATGGCTCGATGTCTAGTTGACAGCCCGTATCAAGCAGAGTGTCCCAGGGGTTGGTCCTGGGGCCAGTTTTGTTCAATACTTTCATCCCTGGAGGATGGGCTACAGGGTACCCTCAAAAAGTTTTCAGATTACACCAAGCTGTGGGGGGTAGTAGATATGATGGAGGGTAGGGTTAGGATTCAGAGTAGTCTCTAGAAATTAGAGGATTGGACTAAAAGAAAATTCATGAGGTTCAATAAGGAGAAGTTCAAACTTCTGCACGTAGGAAAGAACAATCCCATGTACCGGTATAGGTCTATAATTTTACGATTCTATGAATTAGCTCTGCAGCAAACATCTTGGCATCTACACGTTTGGCCCTATTAAACTGGAGTAAATTAATAAACTCTTCAGCAGGGCAGTGCTTGTAAATGCAAGTGTAAATGTGGAGTTTTTTTACTCTGCAACAGATCACACGTAGACACTGACACGTCTGGATGGGGCACGAGGGTGCTTCAGTGCAGGGGCTGCATTCTGGCTAGCCCCACAATGGAGCATCCTTGTGCCCCAGCCAGCTCCTCTGCATCACATTGAGCCAGGCAGGAACAACCTTGGGTTGGCAGGCTAACTCCCGGGGCTGCCTGCTTGCTGGGGCTGTTCCAACCCAGCTCAACATGCTGCGGTCCTGGGCTCATGTTCAAATGGTGCACCTGGAAGCAATAAACTCTGATGCAATTAATGCTGGAGTTTATTACTTCACATTAATTGCACATGTAGATGCACCCAGTGTGTTCTAAGCAATATGATAGATTACAATGAGTCTCTGAAGAAGCTCAAGATAAAGAGTGTAAAACTTAATTTTAGGGGGGAAAAATGTCATGGAACATTTATTGTGCCAGTATACTAAGTAAGATCATAAATTTTAAGGCCTTTTTCAGAGGCAATTTGAAGAACTTTCTTTGAAGAACTGATCCATTCTGGTAGGATCTGTAATTCTTATTGTGTGGATCAGCAAATTTTAGATATAACTGGGCATCCCCAATGAATGGATTGGATGAAACAGAAGTGCATATTGAGAAAAATGGCCTATTTTCATAGCTTCATAACATCCAAATGAAAATCCTCTCTTCTAAAAACAAAAGAAAAAGTGGGTAGTACACCACTAGAGTGTTTGGGTCTCCTGAACCATTTTCTGAAGATATTCTTCTGAAGGAGAAAAGAAAGAAAATTGGACAGAATACTTTTCTTATACCACTCTTGCTCCCAGAGGCCATGAACACTTTCCCACTGTGTTGAGCAATATGACTAACCTCCGTTATGTGAAGTTGTTCTTGCCTTTTTCTTTTCTCCAGGGGAAGAACGGCCTGTGCTGTAGACAACATTAGAGAGCTTTGGGGACATTTTTTAAAGCAAACAGACCGCCGTGTGTTTATGTGGCAAAAAGCAGGTCGGAGAAGTATGGTTTGCACTTGTATTGAAAGGTTGCTGGGGTCATTGGTGGTTCTTAGTTCCCAAGGTAGTTTGTTTAACAGCTTCTTGACTAGCCATTGAAAAAGCTCTGTATCCCCCACAGCTGAGCTTTACTTTTATAGTAAAAAGTTTCACTTTGTCAGAGGGGTAACATTTTTAATGATACTTGCCATCCTAAGGTCTTATGTCTTTTAAATAATGCAAGGTTCAGACCACTGAGTGCCTTGAATTAAGTTTAAAATCTTATATTAGCCTTCCATGGGAAAATATTGTAGAGGACAGGTCAGATTGGACATGTCCATAGCTATACTGAGGCAAGCTACTTTTCTAGCTGGAAATTTCTAAGGATGATGAGTTCAGTTTCAGTTATATTGGATGGCTGTAGTCAAGGTGAGAGGCAAGGCAACCGAGTATCTGTAACTGAGGTCTAGTTATCCTCCACCAGGATGGGTAGACTCTCCTAGTAAACAGGAAATTACAGCATTATTTGCAGAGGGTTCAATAGGAGTAGACGGCATCACTGAAGAACCTAGGAGCACATCCTCAACTGATTGGTTCAGGGTGCGGTTTATGTGTATACTTTCTACCAAAGGAGACCTCACTGTAGCTGCAAAGCCTTCAGAGTGCCATTTTTGCACTCCAGCATGATTACTTCATTGTTTATTTTCAGGTTTCACGGACACGTTTTGTCCACATATCAGTTCATCTTGCTAGGAGGAATAACTAATACTGTGTGTCCTCTACACATTATTCATGCTTTAGTTGAACTCTTTTAGCAGTTGACTTAGTGGGGCTTCATATCGATTTTTATATAGGCCCAAAGAGAGAATTTGGATCCTCAAATGAAGAGTCTAGTGGCAGGGGTACAGATTCCCCTCTGTATCCATTGATTGTCTTTCTTCAGGTTGAACTTAATCAAGAAACAACCTAAAGTATGATAAAGGGAGGTTGGGGGGGCGGGGTAATATAGTCTATCAACATGCTGTGGATTCTGTTTAGTATCATTTTTTAATAGAATTGGATTCTTTCAAACAGAAAAGTCATCTGTTCTTGCCACCCCTACTGTTCTATTTGCAGAAACTAAAGAAGTACTGAGAATAATTGCTTTAGCTTTTAGTTCTGAGTAGAGTTTTTTTTTCCCCCAGGTTTGAAATGAGCCAAGCAAACAGCAGTATAGCAGCTTATGTAAAAACAGACCGAGCAATCTGAGAAGAGAAATTCAATAAAGATAACTTTATTTCTGCCATGAAATAAAAATATATATATTTGATCCAATCTATGTTAAGTTGGGTTTTTTTGCTATTCCTAAAAAAATATTAAAAAAATCTATATACAAAGCTCTAGAGCAGTATTTGATGCCATTATCTTCACCCCTTTTTCTGTTTTGTTTTCTCACTGACAAAAAATGGATACAGAATGTAAGGTTGGGTATTTGTAAAATGAGTTGCATGGGAAGTCTGTCTTTACCGTTTGCTTTGACATGGAGCAAGAAATAACTGAGCACAACCTTTACTACGATAATTGGATTTTTGCCATCAGGTAAAGCTTGTTACAATTGTATCCTCTGAGAAATAATACACTTTTTAGGTTTAGTTTTATAGAATCCATTTTCTGTAACCTTAAAGGTCTTAAATTCCATTGAGAAATGTGTTATATACAGTGGGTTAGATCCTCAACTGATGTAAGTCAATGTAGTTTCATTATACTGATAGAACTGGCCCTCTTACACCAAGGGGGATATGGCACATTGTTTTCAGCCTTGTTTATGCCCTAGTAGAAACCCAGACTAATTTTCAGAAGAATTGTTTTATCTTCATCTTGTTTCTTCCAGTGCTTCAGCTCTTACTGAATTTCAAATCAGGTTGCTTTCTGCATATTACTTCCCCGAAGTAAAATTCCTCTAAAATATGAAGTATATAATTCTGAAAGATAATTTATCTTCTCAGGGGCAGATTTTTAAAGATATGTAGACATCCAAAGATGCAGGTGACTGTCTTTTGGTATTTTCATACACACCTTGAAGTTATATATGTTTCTGAAAATCCTAGCTGAGCCTAGCTGAATTCTTTGGTGCGTCAATGCCATTCAAAATTTGTCCCTAATCCAATAAAACACTTAAGCATGTGCGTAAGCTGAAGTATGTGAGTAGTCCCATTGACATCACTGGGACAACTGAGTCAATTAAGTTAATATTTATTGGCCACAAATATGAACTCTTCTTTTCCTGCTATTTATAGACTCGTTTTGTTAGATTTAACTTTTCATAGTGTGAACTACAATTATAATTTCAGAAAGGAGCATATAATAAATGATGTGGTTTCAGATATTTACTTTTTATTTCAAGAATTTGAACAAGTTATAACATACAAATTCCTGCTTTACCCTCCCAAACTTTTAGGGCAAAAACTATAATTAAAAAAAAGAAAAAAGAATTTCTTATTTTGAAAAAAAGTTCTGGTGTGAGGGATGCTATTTAATATGCCCTTTTTGATTTCCAGGATGGATTTTTAAATACGGGATCTTGCAGGCTTCATAGTAGAACACAGGTCATTATTGTCAAATACATGCCACAAGTAATTTAACTTCAAAATAAGACCACTGCATGAAAGGAGTTAACAGAAATACTTAAGGAATTAAAAACTCTAGCTGCATGGTACTCATTAGTGAAATGGGTCATAATAGCTTATGAAAGTATGAATAATCTGTGGAGAATTAGTGCCTCTTACAAATTCACTTCTCTTATGATCATAATGTCATTGAGGAAGCCATTTTGATCAGAATCGGAGTGGTTCTGCTGAGAGCAGCCTAGTCTCCAAGGAGCTTAATCATTCCAGTAAAACTTGTGGTGGGTGCAACACAGCAATATGATTTCAATGACAGTATTATAAGTATTTTGAAGACACTGTGATGTCACCCAAGATGAGAAAATTAATTTGTGCTCAATAACATTCAAATACAATAGACCTCAGGAACATTGTGAAAGTAACCTAACGATGAAATTTGAAGCTAAGTCTATAGTAAATAGTGGGGAAAAAAGAAAAGCCTGGGGATAGGGGTAGAGAATTTTTGTAAAGATGCTTTGGACCTCAATGCCAGAAGTACTTCGAGCACTCAGTGAGTCTGGTTATTTCTGTGTACAGTAAAAGCTCTGTTATCCGGCATCCCCCGGGAATGGGGGATGTTGGTTAATCAAATATTCCAGTTAATCAAATGTGCACCATCCGGTGCACTCCCCGGAGTCAGTGCGCCGGGGGACAGGGAGGGGGGCCCCACGCAGGCTGCTTTGCCCTGGGCTATGGGCTGAAAAAGTGGCGAAGAAAAACTCAGCTCTCAGCGGCAAAACGGGAAGTCCCCCAGAAGTGGTACTTCTGGTTTCGCTTTTGCTGCATCACTCAAATGCCAGTTAATAGAGTTTTCCAGCTAATAAACTGCCAGTTAACACAGCTTTTACTGTACTACAAAGTAGGACTGGTTCTTTAACATACCTTAGTCTAGGCAGAGTTGTCCATCCTGTATAGTGTGAAAGTATATGGGAAATGTTTACCCACCACGGCAATAATTAAAACTCATATTTCTGGAGGTGCACAAACAGACAACTCTATAATCTAAACTAAACCTGTGCAGTAGCAGCCCATCTTCTGTGTGGGAGTTATACAGCAGATGACGGAAGATTTCAAGTTGCAGTCCCTTTCAGTCTCACAGCTTAACATACCTACAACATTACTTTACCATTTTTTAATAACAAAACAAACATGTTACAACCCGCTCTTTAAATTCCTTTTTACCATGTATTCACTTTCAAATATCACCACGTATATCAGACAAGTAGAATGATGCCTTATATTGCCTTTAATAAGGTAGAAGACAAAAGTCAAAAGAAAGAAAGAAAAACTTCCTTTTTCATAAGCATACTAGCTTTAAAGGCCAGCCAAAATTTCTGATTTAGAGGAGGAGGGGGGTTTTTTGTCTGTTTTTCATTTGGACATTTAGCAATTTAACATTTACTTTGATCATATGCCTATATATCAAGAATTATGGCTATTTGCTGACTTACAATGCTAGGAGATTTTGTTTGATAGCACATTTAAATGATCCACTTTAATGCATGTGGAAGGTAAGAGGGTATCTGGTATTATTTTATGTCTTTTGTGCTGAATATGAGCCCAAGTTTTGCTCTCATTCACACCTGAGCTCTGAGGCTAGATTTGGGTTCTCATCATTAAGGATTACTTAAATTTGCTCCTGAATGAAGGAGAGAGCTATTTTGCTACATTCTTCCCCTGAAACAGCTCTTTACACCAGCATGATAGAGAAAAATTGAGATTTTCCTTATCATGATTGTACAGTATGAAACAAATTGCTTCAGATTATGATTCCCTCCACTTTAAATTGTTCCATTGTTTAGACTGGAGTTGGCTGACAGTTTCTTCATTTATCTTTCCTAGACTAACACAGAAGTGAACATGTTCAAGGCATTAGCCTTGTGCTGATTTGTCAACCTTGACCTTCTGCCACATTAGCTCATTGCAAACCTGACACTCTTCATTTCTCAGCCCTAGATTTTTGCAGAGTACACTGAGCCAAGATTAGATACCACGGTTTGTATGAAAGATGTATGGATAGGTATCGAACGCTGACTTACATGCTTGTATTTCTTATGCTGGGATCCTTATTCAATAACCTGTCTTTAGTGTGTGCTGTCCTTAAGCACCTCCAGATTAACTTTTCTGCTTGTTTGCTTTTTCTGGTGTACATTAAAATCCATCTCTGGGAAGTGTCCTATCATTCAGACTGTTAATCACATTAATGACATTTACTTGCCATTTAATCTCTAATTTATTTCTCTAGACAGCTCTGCAGTTGGAAGCAGTTCTTCTTTCTTCAGGAAGAAATGTTTTGCCTAGGTCAGTTGGGCAAGGACTTGGCCTTGCCTGGCCTCTGGACAGAAGGGGCCTTGTCCTCTTCCTAAGATCCCTTGATCATAGTTTAATCAATGACTTCTCATTGCAGTATTAAAACATTAACCATGCCCTTCTCCCCTGCTTTTATCTATGGTGTAGTGTTGGTGTTCCTGAGTTTTGTCTTTTGTAGTTTTGCATGAGAGTTTAGGAAACCACTGGGTAAATGTGTGTCTGTGAATGTGGGGGACTGGACTCTGCCTCTCCTCTCCTATGCTCTTGTGCTCCAATGTTTAGCAATTACACTTGAATAAGTGCTATTGTAATTAATAGGAACTCAATATAAAGTGATGCTAAATAATCTGGGACAGGCCAGCTAATATAATCTATATTAGCTGTTTCTTCAGAAAGGTGAGCAGAGCTGTCATAGTATGATCTACATTGGGTGCATCTACACATGCCCCTGTGGTACCATTGTTGCTGCACCATCATTTAGTAAGCAGCTCTCCACTCAAAATAATTGCCCTCCCTTGTACTGAATTTGGGCAAACCATCTAGGGCCACATGACAGGCAGCCAGGGGCAGATAAATATAAATTTTCTAAATTTTTTAGGGGGCCCACGGGCCAGATACAATGACCTGGTGGGCCTCATTCGACCCGTGGGCCATGTTTTGCCCACCCCTGATTTAGTACTTCCTTTTGGAAGTACTAAATGATGGCACGGTAACAGCCTGTACTGCACCATCCTCATGGCACATGATCATTTTTAGCCACTACATCACCATTGCGATGCACTATACTGAGGGAGTGTGTTGCTGTGGCAACATAGTTGTGGCGTCACGGTTTATGCCTGCCAGTGCTACGTCTGCAGTGCATTGCTACGATGATGCAGCATCACGTGTACAGGCACCCACTCAGACTTAGGCTCACCATTCATTTGCTTGATTCAAAATCCCATGAAGTAGTCCTGTAATATTGTACCAGATGACAGTAGAAGTGGAGGTTTGCTTTTCTATCTTCTAACTGGAACTTCCAGTGTTGGACTTCAGATTTTGGATCCAGCCACAACCCTAGAGGTGATTTTTATCAGGAATTTCAAATGCTACACACACTCCAGTTCAACAGGTCTGGATTTATCTCTGTGTTCTCATTCAGGGCTGTCCAACTTCTGGGTACCTGGGAGCTGTGCTCCACATGGGTCATCGGCTCAGTGGCTGCAAGCTTCATGTCTACATAACTTGAGCGTGGGTGGGCAGGGGCACATCCAGTCAGTCAGTCCCTCCCCACAAAGTTTCCCTTTATTGCATGCATATTCCCTCCTGGCCACACACACCACCCGCCTGGAGTGTGAGCAGTCTGGCTTTCTCTTTTGCCATGTGGGCACAGCACAAAAAGCCAGGCCCTCCTCCAGTGTGCACATAGTATGGGCACTCCATCCCTTCCTGCTATACCACCCTGCCTCCAGGAGCTGGGGTAGGAAGGTGAAGCTGGAAGAGGGGGAGCCCGAAGAACCAAGCCTCCACAACAGGGAGCTGCTGTTCAGGGAGTGCCAGCCCAGAAGGAACCAGCGGGCCACATGCTAACACCTTGGAGGTTGCATGTGATCTGTGTCCTTCCAGCTTGACAGCGCTGGGTTAGTTTCTCTCTTGCACGCTCATATGTAGTGGAGAGAAATACATAGAGAAAGCATTGCCTTAAAACTGAAGCCATAAGAATGAGAAGGTTCCTGCTTTTCACCAATAGCCATTTCTAGGTGCAATATGCCAGACTCAGCTGGCAGGCCAACAGTCTGCATAAGTCTGTCAAATTCAGTTTTATGCCAGTCATTGAATGCATTTCACCTCACTTTCTACCTATTTCTTCTTTAAATTCCTTAAACTTTTCTTCCCAGTTTTGTGCAGACAGTCTTTGTGGGTGGACTGATATAACCCATGCAATCTCCAAAGAGCACTTGTAAGTAATTCAAGGCTGAATATGTGGTTCTTAATTCATCAAAACACCGACTGAGGTCAATTGAAATTTAGTTCAATTAAATAGCAGAATGTGGCCCTAAATTAATTAAACTGGGAACCTGCAGGAAACTTACATCAGCCCTGGAGGAGTATTTTTCCAGTGGTCAGCTCTGTGTTTGATGTAGTGATAGATATCTAAAGTGAAAATAAGGGTCATCTCTCTTAACTTGAGCTGCTGTTTCATAAATCACTTTCCTTTGTAGTGCTTTGTTTCTTAGCGTATGCTGATCTGACAAAAGGCAACGAGACATAATGATGATTTATTTTGGTTGGCTAAACAGACCAGGGGGTAAGAACTGGCTTTTGAGTGAATATTTGGATTTTGATTAATTAAACATCTAAACTCTCAATATCGTGAAGATTTGAGGGTGTTTTTCTGAACGTAAATTTCGTATGGGGAGCTGTAACGTTTTAACGAATGCTGGTGTTTCGTGGCCTTCTGCTAGCTGGTAATATTGATTTTTGCTTTGTTTGAGTGGCAGGGGTCATGATTGTTGGTTTTCTATAGACTGGGAAATGGGTGAAATTTACAAAGAATGAGTATGAATAAATATGAAGTGAGCAGGGACCCTCCGAATGGAGCCTGTACGTTGTGCCTGACAGCTGGGTTTATGGGAGGTCAGATATCTGAGACCTGCAGGTTGCCACTTTCAGGGGGGTCTTTTACAACTGTCTGAAAGTACGTGTTTTTTTGTTCACCTTTGCAACTGCTATTCCCAGCATGGCTGAGTGCAAAGGCTGGAAACTTTAGGTATCTCAGGGACCATGCCTTTTATCTGCTGAAAGCCCCATGCACAGGTGTGCATCTTAATTAAATAATATAAAAATCCTTGCCAGAAAAGATTCAAAGCATTGGGTGGAAACTGCAAAGCAACTGGTAATTTATTCAAAGCCAAGCTCAGAATGAGGTTCAGATGGCCTACACCCTTGAGTACCAAAATTAATGAGTTTCCCACCTCTCTGCGGTAGTCATACAGATACGAGTATTCTCTGAGAAACAGGCAGTGCTACTTAGGGACTTTCCTTAGCCTATGCAGTCAGATCCTCCCACTGTATCATCTCCAAAGACAGGCACACAAAAGTTCAGTTCTGTTCATTGGGGGCCAGATGTTCTCATCAGCTGTCCCAGAGCTGTGAAACAGCCAGATCTGATCGCTTTCATTTTGAAATGTAACCAACTCCCTTGATCCCCTCTCCTTCTCCAAACCCCCTTTCTCCCCAAGTAAATGGTTTAAATAATCTGATGATGTGGGGCTCAAGAGTAAAATATTGGTATTGTTGAGGATGGATGTTCAAGAGACTATTTCCCAGTTTGACATTTAAAGGCTAGATTTTTCCACACTAATGAGCTTTTCCCCTCCTTTAAATCATCTCTATATTTGTTTCTATGGGATTTGAACTCCTTTAGAAATGTGACACTCGGTGTAATCTCTTTACAGTGTGTAATATGTGCAGATGAGAGCGACTGACATATCTAGGTAAAGAGATGTGTTTATCCCATTTATAAACTGACGTTCAGCTCTTACCAGCTCTACTGCTTTTCCCAGTAGTTACCTTTGTGAGCATGTTTTGGGGGTTTTTTGGGGGTTTTTTTATGGGTGGGGGGGGGTTCAAGATAAAATTAGTTAATGTATCTCCGCTGCCATTTTTAAGCACAGGGACGCTGATACACGAGATGCAAGAGGCGGTAATTGCCACACTCCAGCGGACTTGAGGTTGGAGCCTCCACACTCATGTATAGGTGCCCTTCCAGAGTATTTATAGCAGTTTAACACCCCTTAACTAACGGCTGCTTTTGTTTTAAATGGCTTTATGATGTTATGATGTTTTTAAGGTAACCTGTGCCAAAGACCTAAATTTAAAAATGCTCAGAATTTCACAGGAGGTTTCATAGTTTCATAGTTGGTAGGGTCGGAAGGGACCTGAGCAGATCATCAAGTCTGACCCCCTGCCACGGCAGGAAAGAGTACTGGGGTCAAACGACCCCAGCAAGGTGTTAGTCTAACCTCCTCCTAAGACTCCCAGGGTAGGAGCCAGGACCACTTCTCTTGGAAATTGGTTCCAGGTCCTAGCTGCCCTGACTGTGAAGCAGCGCCTCCTGATTCTAGTCTGATACTAGAGGTACTCAGATACGAAGTGTTATTCTGAGTTCTGCTGAAGTAAATGAGAGTTTTGCTATTGGCCTCAAAAAAGGCAAAGATTTTACCCTGGACATTTTTTATGTATATTTGAGCCTTATGTTTAGCCCCAGTCATACCATCCAATACCATCAGTGCATTCTCCCTTTAAGTTCCTCCTTTCCCACATTAAAAAAATTATCATCCTCATGTAGTATAGAAAATCAAGACAGCAACCGTTAGTGTGGGCCACGTGTTCAGGGTTAAATAATTAAACATTGCTTTACATATTCTCAGCCCAAGAAAAAGAATATGAAACAAAGTTCATTGAAAAAGCTTTAGTTCAAGCACCCCCGCCACCATTTCTAAGCATGGGGGTGCTGATAGGAGACACAGAAGCACTTTAATTCGAGTGGCTTCGAGAGCCACTGTAATTAAAGTGCCCCACCCCCCATCCCTGAAGCATGTGTAAAAGTGCCCTAAATGTTTCAAACATACACCACTTCTGACTATTGCTGAGGTTTAGCTTTAATTTGTTTTGCCCCGGGCATACCAGGGTATTGTATGGGAGTCTGTGGGGAAATAAAATTCCTCGTTTTCATTCCTCCAGCATCCCAGGATGCACAGGTCCCAACCACTCTACCCCTTCCCACCCATCAAATCTCTAGTGGTCTTCTTGTGCATTGTGATCCCCCACCACTGCCCCAACACACACACACACTCCACATCAGTATTTTAATTGCAGAGAGACCCCATAACCCAGTTTCATGGTCATTGCATGGGGGCTCTACTCAAGAGAGATGGTGCAGTGGGGGAAACTTGCTTGTCTCAGTTGCATGACCTCCCTGCTTGTAAGCTTCATGCTAAGCATTAATCAACCAGAGACCATACATTGCAGGGACCCTTCAACTCAAAGCCGTTCTGCCCCATGAGAAGGCACTTAGGCTGGGAAAAGGATGCATTCCTACACTCCAGACTCTAACCTCTCAGGGACTGCATACTGAATGGCGGGCTGCCAGGATTAAGTGCAGCAAAATCCTGATTCACAGCTCTGGGATAGCTGATAAGAACATCTGGTCCCCATGCTCTCCTTACTAACTCTCAGTGGTCTAGCCTAGCTTCCCTGTGGCTCTTCTCCCAGGGCCTGGGGTTTATTGTTTCTGAGGTGATGGCCTAACCCCTCTCAGCCTTCCATAGTCCCCTCATCTGGGACCCACCTGGCATGGGGCCACTAGGAGCTCAGCAGGGTTTGTTGCAGGAAGCTCCCCTTCCTCCTCTGCTGGCCAGGATGGAAACATATAGATTTAATAGATTTTAGGGTCTATTTAGAAGGGACCTATCAGATGAGCAAGTCCAACCCCCTGCCCTGGTCAGAAAAGAGTGCTGGTGTCAGATGCCAGAAGGAAGGGAATAGCCCCACCTCCCTTGGAAGCATATTTTGGCAACCCTTCCTGTAAAAAATGTTTTCCTGATGTCCAATCTAAATTTGCTGTCCTTCGGTTTGTGGCCATTGTTTCTAGTTACCCAATGGGCGCCCTGGTAAACATCATATCCCCTATTTCCTGCTGTCCCCCCTGATGAGTTTGTAGATGGCCACAAGATCACATTGTCTCTCAGCCTTGTTCCCTGGCTATTCTTGCCCTTCCCAAGTCCCCCAGGCCAGGACAGCTCCCCCATCCCAGCCAGCATGACCACTACTACCCCTAAGTGAACGCCCCATCTCCAACTCAATCCCAATTCAGGGAGACATATGCCAGATTTTAGTCCTTTAATTAAAAAAAATATATCTTTTTTCAGCCCTTTCTCTTTACTCCCCCCAGCCTCACTTCAAACTTTTTTTTAAGATTCCTCCTCTCCTATCCTCTGTTCTGGCTGGGTTTCTGCTGGCTGTGGAGGAAGGGAAGCCACAGACTCCATACTGGTTCTCCACCTCCAAGCTACATGCCACCCTCTCCCCTCCACTCCCACCACAGTGGGGGCATAAAGTCCTGGACTCCTGTCCAGGCCTCTGCTCACCAGCCCTCTAATGTCAAGTCACAGTCATGTAGGCATGAAATGACATGAAGTCTTCACCTGAGACTGTTCTAAAAATGCCATAATTGCATGACATCACAACTTGCCACAGATTGTTGATATTACACAGGTAACCTATACCAAAGCCCTTATAAAAACATTGAGCTTTACTAGTGAGCAGCATTGGTACATGTTCTGCTACCTTTTCAGCCTCTTGAACCTCTTGGTATGTTTAAGGAATCACTTATGTTTTTACTTGAAGAGTATTAGCCCAGGATGTGTCATGGGTTAATCATTATCTGAATGAATGTGATTTTTAATTGTTATACTATATTAATTTCTATTAGTTTCTATATCCAGAAGATATTAATTTCTATTGAAAAATATTTCACATCCAAAAGTTTGTTACTCTTATTTATTAATTCTATTTGTCTAGTTTGGTAGTTAGGTCTTGTTGGCCATTCTAATTTTTTTGTAACTTAGCTAAGTTAGAAAACAAAGTGAGATAGCTCTGTGCACTGAGGTCCAGTCTCCAATGCCACCAAGATGCATAACATTTTAATAGTTTATCACTGTCATCCTGAAAAAAACAAAGGAAGAGGCCACGTGACGCACATACCTCTCCTTTACCATAAAGCCATTTATGTTGAATTGTAAGTTAACAGAAAATTGGGAACTTGACTGTGTCAAATGCTGTTTAACTACTTTAATGTGAGAGCTAAAACAGTAATATGTATTCATGACTGCTTTGGTTGTTAATCCAGTTGTCATACATTATATGTGTAGGTGTTCAAACATGTCGAACTTCATAAAATGTGCTGTAACGAGTTGAAATAACTGGAAGATTGTGTTAGTAGACTGAGGTTACTAAAACAAAAACAAACTTCAAGAATCTTTGTACAGCAGGTTCAAAGAGCTCTTCTGCTGATTGTTTAATGCCTGTATAATTTAAATATCATTACTCTTTTGCCAATGTGGAGGCAAATTCTACCACATCACTAGTGGAAACCTTGAAAACATTAAGTTTACTTGATGAAACCTATTAAAAATGGGTGGTATGAAACTAAACTATTTCAACCAGAATTTATACACCAGGGGAAAGCAAGATTTGGAATATTCACATTACAGCTCATTGAAAAGGCAATGGGCTATGCAACAAGATTGACAACAAAGGGAAAAATGATGAGGAAAATTGCCTTACTTATCTGCTAGAGTGCTCTTGACTGCCAACTGTAATTTTATGGTTCATTATATAAAAAAAATACCATTAATGTTAGTACTTGTGTATCATAATCATACAAAGAAGAAAAAAAAAGTTAGTTGAAATGTGCTCCATTTTTAATCAAGACACTATAATTGTGTGTTTTTCAGGCATCATCAATTTCCATCAATTTTACTGCTGCAAAAATAATATGCTGCTATAGTTCTTCAAAAGGTCAATTTCTGCATGACGTGCATCGACTATCGGGATGTAAACTGTAAATAAAGTGACATATTTATCTTCTGTGCTATTGCTGGTTGCATCATGAGCCTTAAGTTGATAAGTGAGGAAAATGGAATCACTGTTTTTAAACCTCCTGCTATATTAGATAACATAATTACAGTAACTGCTATTATATGACATGTTGTTTTGTAAAATGTCATGTAACAACTAATAAGATCATTCAAGGGAATGGCCCAGATTTATTTGTAAACCTGTCCATGATCTTTATCTGGTTTCAAAACTCACCATCTATAGTGACTATAATCTATTGAAATAAAGGGCAGATTGATGATCTCAAACACTGTTGCATACCGGTGGAATTTGCAACACCCAGGTGAAGAAGGCATAATTATTCCATTTTTTTCAGAGGAGCTTGGTGGTTGGCCTGAAGCAGCATAATTGTCCTCTTTGTCTCATGTCTCCACACCACATTTGACAACATTGTTACACATGCTTGTTCTTGTTTATTGTATTTTGTGAAGTTTTTAATTGTACATGTGCTTTCAAGCAGTGGGCATTGCAGCAGGTGTTGCATAGTCTGAGGCTCTGTGTCACAGTCACAGGTGGTCGAATCAATGGTATAGACCCACTTCTTCATTAGTTCCTTGGAGCATTCAACTCCAGTACGTAGGCGATTGAGCCATCACCACCTTTACCATGGTTCATCAACCCCTAGTGGTAAGGATTTGGCTGCTGGAAGGTCCATTTTTCCACTGTCGGGTATTTTCTTCAGCTTCTTGATCCACACCTGTAGCTATTTCTTTTTGGAGGTGGCATCGAGAGGTTGTGTGCTGGTAAGGAAACTCCTGTGTGACTTCAGATGTTTGTGCACTGTGGGATGGTCATACAGTGGGTGTATAGCAGGGGGCCATAACACAAGCATTCGTGTTGTGACCCCTGTCAGATAATACCTGGTAATGCCTGCAAATCCTGCTAACAGTCCAAACCAAGAGTTTGACCTTATAAATTACCACAATTTTGAGCACCAGAGTAAAAATCAAGATCTAGGTATAATTCTTTATATTAACCTAAAATATAGGTGCTCAGGTCATCAGCACCACCATTGGGCTAAGTTCAATAGAAACACAGATTAGAATGATAATCCTAGAAAGTTTACAATCTGTCTGTATTTTTCAGTAGAGATATGTAGCTTTCAGATGATATATAGCTGACTGCTGGATGCCCCAAACTGCCTTATTGTAAGATTGTAAGGAGTAGTCTTTGAGAAACTTTGCCATCTTCTCTTGGGAACATGCCCTAAGTGTTAAAACAATGTATTGTCTGCAGGTTACAGAGTGAGAATTGATCAAATGAGTATGAACAACCTATTGTCACTGTTTTAATATAGTCATTTCATAGGCTGTTCCTCTCCCTTTTGTTTGAAATGCTGACATATATCCAGTCCTTCTATGAGCCAAATTCTTCCCAGTCTATCTCCACTGAATTTGATTTTTTATTTATGTCTCTTATTCTGAGTAATGCTACACATTTCTCTTTTCAACCTCATTTCTATAACTTCAGTCCAAGTTTCTGACAGACTGGTACCAGTTTATAGGCTTCAGAGGTTATGGGGGGCTCTGGTGATGGTGGTATTTGCTATAGCTAAATGGCTTAGATGCAGACTTTCCACTGCGGCCGTAGAGAATCTTAAATGTAGCAAAATCTGTGTCCTATAACACGCTCCCTAGGGTTTCTTCACACAATGTGGTTTGAAAATAGAGCCAAGGCAAGGCTGATGTATCTATTTCCATAATTTTGTGGATCACTGAACGCTTTTCCCTCTTGGAACTGAAGAGATGTTTGTGAAAAATCTTTCCTTTTATAAAAGCACTTCCACTATGCCCAAAAATCAAGCTCAGTCTTTGAAACTGGAAAAAGGTAGGGAGAAGGGCTGGTAATGGTAACAGATCCTTGTTCAAAAGAAGGGAGATCTGTGTTTTGACTAGCCTAATGTTTGCTCTAAAGCTATTTCCATTCACCTATCTCAACCCTGAAAATACTCTGCAAGGTCCATTGCCAACATGGTATAAATATACATACTCTACTTTGTGTCCTAAAAGGATTCACAAAATAAATATTTATTTTAAGTAAACCTTGAAGGGCCTAAGCCGCTAGAAAAGGATTCTGCTAGCAAGCTCATATTAGTGCAAATACATCATAAAAATGACATTACTTTCATGATATATTAGTGCAATACTTCATCCATACCAGTGTAATATACTATCAGACCTGTGTTGCTTTGATATATTACTTGGTAATATAAGGTCAGCTGTCAAAAACCCATTCCAGGGTTTGAGGCTCTGAAAGTTTTGTTGGGGAGAAAAAAAAGTTCATTTTATTCCTACAGAATATGTTTTTCAATAGAGCGAAGGGAAGGATGAGAAGACTGAACCTGAAACCCATGCAGATCTGACAGGTCCTTAAACATTCCCTTACTGACAAAGGTGGCAAGACCCAAGGCAATGGAACCAAAGGCCAATATTGGCTGGGAGGCCTCAAATAACTAAGTTCTTCTATCTAAATTCAGTTAAATATTTTGTATTCATGCTCCTGCCAAAACAACACCCTCTAGAAGTGGAGGTTGGGTATAATTGATAGGAAAAATATCCACGGTACTGGCAATTTCTTTTTTTCTTCCTCCTTTCTCTCTCTCTCTCTCTCTTCTTTTTTAACCTTAGGACAAATAAACATCTGGGGCAATGCTCTGAAAAACTTGCTATACAACATGTGGTTATTCATAGTGTGTGATTTTTATCCCCTGCTTTTTTATAGATCTATAACAAATGTTACTATGTTATTGTGTAGAATGCGATAATATATTCTAATGTGATCTTTAACACTGATATTTAAAAATCTGTTCCTAAATATGCGCTGTTTAAACTCCATCCATATGTGCATCCAGTATATCTTGTTGCTTTTCAGCTGAATCTCCTCTAGCTTTAAAAAAGAGAGGATTTACATTTCTCCCTACGTTTGCCTGTAATGTCCTGAGTTCTGTGAATTTAAACACGTCTTTGGAGTGCTAAGGATAAAAGAAAATTATTCTAAAACAATACATGCTAACTAGCTTTGTATTGGTAAATCACAACACAAATATTTATGTGAAGGCATTCTTATTTGTTTTCCACTTAGCTCTTTATGTGACATTTTAGCAAGCAGTCATAATAAAAAGGAGCTCAAGGAGCTGGAAAAATTATTTCTCAGTTAGACAGCAGCCTGCTGTTATCTCTAATCTAAGAGGCACTGGATAGAGGTCATCTTTTGATCAATGAGGTGAATTTCATTTTATGATACCGAAAACAGACAGAGAATGGTACAATCAAGTGCTTTCAAACAGAAAACAGAAGCAGTCAGAAAGTAATGGAGGAACCAGAACAAAAATAAACAGATTTATTGCTAGATATCGGGTGTTTTACAAGGGTTCTATGTGGTGCAAAAATGGGATGTTATCCCACTGCAGCCCCTCATATATACAGAATAATGCCAAGATTTATAATAGTTTTATCTGCACATGACAATTTTCAAGGCAGAGAGGGCTAATTGAGTGCAATGGTACATTGAAAAGTAATCTTTCCGGAAAGATAAGCTATTTCATGCCCTGAGTTCAAGATCTCTGTTAATGTGACCTACCTCTGCTACATAGGGAGTGCATCTACACATGACACTACATAGTTGTAGAAACGCGCTACGATGATGTAGCATCCACGGGTGTCTACATGTAACCAGCATTTACCTTGCCATAGCGATGTGCTTCCCCGGTATAGAAGGCAGCTGTGGCGAAGTAGCTGCTAAAAATAATCGCGTGTCACACATGTGGTGCACAACATGGGCTGTTATTGCACTGTGATTTAATGCTTCCAAAATGAAGTACTAAATCATGGTGCAGTAACAACATCAACATAGTGACACATGTAGACACTCCCAGGGATTCCTGCATTCTGTGTACCTATGCATGACAGGATAAATACATTGATCAGTCTTTTAATTTTTATTGTACTGCTTTAGGGGTTTTACAAATGTTGATTTGATTAGGAGGTGTTGCCACCTTAGGAAGCGTTCTGTCTATATTACACACATTGCCAGCCCAGTAAGTGAAGAAGTGAACTTTCACGGTACTTCTATCAGGAACAACATAGCACTAACCCATGTAGCGCCGAGTCATCCAGGACAGTCTACTTGTATAGAAACTTTCTGGAACCCAGTTAAAATGCCTGCAACTTGGTTTCTCCTATTATTTTTGGAATGGTATCTTGAATTGGGATGAAAGATTTAGAAGAGCTGAAACTTCCAATGAAGTTGATATGGGGCAAGTCTTGCAAAACTGACTTTTTCCCAACAATTACATTAGCTTTTATCTAATCTAATAGGGTAAATGGCATGTAGCACAGCTATAGGTTTAACATATTCATGACTGTATTCTAAAGTGTCTCCTATGTAGAGTGCTGGAAATTGTAGCATTCTTCATATTAGGCTTTCTTTTTTGTGATAGATCTAAGGGCTCTGCCATATGTTCAAATTAAGGCTAGATAGAAACCATCTATAGAGTGGTTACACATTTCTAAGCACTAATTTAGTAGCTGGCTGGCTCTTTTTATAGCTGGATAGTCATTTATATGGTATGATAATTACTTGACACATGTGGCTGTTCTGTTTATTGTGCAATTAACCAGTTAATAGTGCGATAATTACTTTGCATGTGTGGGCATCTTACTTTGCATGTGGGGCCAGACTAAATTAATTGCAAGAGTGACCAGTTAATTGCGTAATATATGTAACGTGTAACAGGAGCCAGAGGAAAAACAAATACTCCAAATTGTGCTGATTGTTATATCTTCAGGGGCTTCTGATGTAAAATCAGTTACAGTATCAGTGGGAAAAAAAGTGATGTCTGCTGTAAAATTAAAAAAAAAAAATCCTACAGAGATGTTGAGCTCTATAATATTCCCATCTATCTATTTAGATGCAGTCAAAGGGTCTCCCATCCAGCTTTGGAATGATGTAGTCAAACTTAATCAGAAGAGCTGAGAGTGGCAAGCTGTATTGATAAAGCTAAGTGGAAAGAATATAGCAAGGAGGAAGGATCAGTGAAATAGAAAATGGGAGCTGAGAATATACTTTAGAAGTTACTCATTAACTGGTACATGTACTATATATTTGACAAATTACTCCAGGAAGGCATATATATCTGTGCATCTGGCCTACCATCTGTAAAATCTCCATGTGTTTGAGATTTTAAGAACAGCGTCAGAACCTGGCTCCCATCACACACAAACATGTGCGGAAAGGTGTGCTCTCAGATGCAGTGCTGCTGGCTATACTTTCCCGCACCTTATTTTATCAGACCCTTTGTGCAGATGTAGCATCTGCAAGAAAAGTACCCTTAAATACCATGATATCAGAGCACAAAGGAGACTAATAAAACCGCTTTCCTGCAGTTATACCCTCTTGAGGGTACACACATGGAAAAATAAACTGTACTGCTTCTAACTGAATGCACAGGCCATTTGAGGCATTTATCATCAGGCCAGATCAGGACATCATCCTTCATACAAACGGTATTGATACCGGTAAAATAGCGCTTGCTTTGTAAAGGTACAGTAGGGGTCAAGGAAGAATATTAAAGGTCAGACCTGACTCCTACTGAAGTTAGCTTGAGTTTTTCTGTTACTATGCTTGGGGCTTGATCTGAAGCCTTCTGAAGTCAATAGAAGCATAGCCAGAGTGCACTTTAAGCACTGAGGAAGCTTTCCTGTTACAGGTTTTGTGGTAGATAAGAACATCCTGCATTGAGTAACCATGCTTTTCCTTCTTCACATTTCTCCAAGTTTGATTTAACTTGGGCCACCAAGGGGCTGAGAGAAAAGGTAATCCATTATAAAATAATTGACAATAAGTGGATTACCTGTAGGGGAGGGA
>NW_005841910.1:684424-734716 GCF_000455745.1 Alligator sinensis | reverse complement strand
TAAAAAATAATTGACAATAAGTGGATTAATTTTAGGGGAGAGAAAGAGTTTATATAAAACTAAAAGGATCCAATTCAAGGGAAAAATATTGAAGTCTCTCTTTAAGAACATATTGATCCAAATAGCAAGAAACTTCCAGCCCCATTCTCCCTCTCAAATTAGCGTATTTAATAAATATTAAAGAAAGCTAATGACTTTGCATCTAGAGGTCCCATTCGGAAATGGATGCATTCTGCTGAATTCTGCATAAATGCAAACTAGCGGGTAGCCTCTGCCCCAAGCAGATAACATTAACAGTTAACTTTTCCCATCATATCATGCAGCAGACAAAACTTTGTTTTGGAGGGCAAAGACAAGTTAATTCCACAAGCAAACTCCAAGAGCACAATCAATTGCCTTGTAAAAGAAAGAGACCTACCTGTCACTGTGGATTAACCTGGACTCTGACTGCATCTTTCAGATCTTTGTGCATCAAAACATTAGTTTGCATCCGATGTCCCTGCACTGACTCTAAGCATTCAGGAGTTCAGGAAATTACAGGAGTAAATGGACTAAAATATCTTCAATTTATATGACTTGAAAACTTCAAAAAGTATTATTTCATTGAACAAATGTGATCTCTGTAGTACTGTTCTATTGACTTTGATGTCAAATGCTTCCACTTACTTCAATCAGATCCTAAAATGTTAGGCATCTGAATTCACTATACCCAGACTAAAGGTATATCATATATCTCCTGGCCATGAACTCTTCCATATCCATCAGCAAACAGCTATGTTTGTTAGTAAAGAAAAAAAGGTATCCCACTGAAAGCTACAGATTTAACTATCACTCAGAAGAACCCTGGTAGCAGTTCTACAGCAGTAATTAGATATACTGTAATATTGACTATCACAGTTGAGAATAAATTGGAATTAAGTTGCAGTTGATACTGGAAAGCTTTCAAAGGGACACTAGGGAGGAAACAGGGCAGAATGCAAGAAATGTCTGGGAGGAATGAAAGCTTTTCTCAAGGGCTTGTAGGCAGGGCATTGCAATTCCATGCTCTTTTGTACCGTAATTTAGAGATCCCATAAAAAGTAACTCTTGGGTGTCCATTTCTCTTTCCTTTTCTCGCTACGGAATTTGCAGTCCTGTCTTCCAAAGTTCATTTATGTATCATGGAGGAAGGAGTGCTATCACCAATGTCTGCTTAGGTTTACTAAGAAGGAAGAACACCCTTGGTGTTTGGCAACACTTGACCAGAATGGAGTGTAATGAGGAAGGTCACTTGTAATGCAATTAAAATGACTTAGTTGCCATGAAAACCAGTTCTTTCAATGAGAAATCATTGGAGCTACATAATCTCAAACAAAGCCAGCACCAAGAAAAGTTAATGATGAAGTCCCTTTATCCACCATATTATTTTCTGAGTATGTGAGAAAGGGAAGCCAGGCGGTGAGGTGCAGAATGCAAGTGTTTTATTCAAGAAGTCTTTAGACTTCGTTTAGCAGTACATACGTCCCAAACATCAAATACCATTATTTCAGCATGTGAAGCTAATGGTGTACTACTGTTCTGCTGCAATAACTGTTCAAGCAGCTGGCAGTCATGGGTTCAGTAGAATTTGCTTTGTTCCTACGTTCATGACCATCTACAGACACAAAGCTGTTCTCAGAATAATACAAACAGCTGCTATTTTTAGTGATAAATATCAACTTCCAAAATTTCATGTATGGCTATGTGAGATTAAAGGGACCTTTCTGATTTTGACTTCTGAACAATTTCTACATCTTTAAAAGCCAGCCAGGGTTGAACGCTGACCTAGTGATATGCTGTCATAGAATAGGATGCCTAGGTTAGTATTTTGCTGTAATTTGGTGGCATATAATAGTAAAACAAAATGATGTATGTTTTTTCTAGATACACACACAAACACACACACAAATGTGTGCATACATATATATGTATACACTGTGTATGTGTGTGTACATTTCTATTTAAACTTTTAGAATAATAATGATTTTACTATGTGTAAAGATTCTATTCATGCTGGCTTAAGCTACTACAAAAATGGCACGATTTAGATATTATATTGCATTATTTCATATATATACTATGTGGGCATGTAAAAAAGTCCTCCTGATGAACAACAGAGTATACTTAAGGATACTCAAGTATACAAGCAACCTGTAGTTTTAACTGTGTCATTTCTGAATGCTTTACTTAACTTCTGCAGCATTCCTTTAATAGGAAAATGGTATATGTAATTCAATAAGATGACTTCACGTGGACTTAGAAAGGTCCATCCTTGGAATTGATGGTGGATAGCCCTTGTACTGTCTAGTGCAGTGACTCTCAACCCATCTAGGGAAGCTGCCAGATCCTTTGAAGAGTGTCTCAAGACTTGTTGTGAGGGAGGTGTGTGGAGACAAGCAGATAAGGATGTTGGCTCTGGATTTAGCACCCAGACACCTTGTCCCCCATCCTTCCGTCTCCCTTTGTGGGACCTTTCTACTCAGTACTAAGCAAATTTACTGTGCATTTGGCCAGGATGCAGTCTTCACTCTGAGGCTCTTTCTTAGGTGCCAGATATCAGCATGCCGGCAGTCTGGAGGTGGGATGCTGAAGCCCACACCCACCCTCCAGTGGGGTAGATGAGACGGGCTGGTAGTGTGCCCTCTGCCCATGGTGGCCTTGGAGACCCTTCCCCCTGCCAGGGAGAAGGAGGACCGGGACAGGACGGGGAGGAAGAGATGAGAAGGAAGGACCCTTTATTTATCTCAAGTCTCCTTTCCTCCTGATGACTCTTGATCCATGGTTTGTCTCTCTGTGTGGTTCTAGCTCATCACATGCACACATACTAATTTGGTCTTTCCAGGCCTTCTCATAATTTGGTCTGTTCCCTGCAAACCGAGACTCAGGCCACCCTGCTCTGGGGCCTTGTTAGCTGGTGCTACCCTTATCTCATGTTATGGGATAGTATGGTACATGCTCCCCTCTTTCACAGGCTGTCTCTCCTTGTTGGCTTTGCTGTGTTAGACAGCCTATCTGCTTTGAAGGCTGTATGAAACTGTGTGAGACTGAGGCTTTTTAGATATCAATTAACCCCTGCTGCCCATCCTGAACCATTGTACTGCACATGCATATATCTATAAGTCAATTCCCAAAAAGCAAACCTTTAAATGCCATTTCTAAGCCAACAAAGAGCAGACTTAAACTTGTCCCTGCCTGGCTAGTCTCCCACCTGCATTGTGTCTAGCCCCTTTGCAAGGAGGTAAACACTGTAATAAATTAGGTTTTGAAATTGGGTGCCACTTAGTCCACAAAAGTTATGGAGGGGTGCCTCCAGTCGAAAAAGTTTGAGAACCAGTGGTTTAGTGCATAGGGTGGCCCAGCTTGCAGCAATAGAAAGTTAATTTAAATTTCTCTTATAAAGGAAAGAATGGGGACATCAAGGAGCAGCAGAGATCTAATTTTAGGAACAACCTCATAATGAATTTCCAGGAAAAAAAAGAAAGGAGGTGTGGCCAGAATTATGAATAAATTTCTTGATTTAGTGGCCTCCCTCAGAAAGTTGCACCTGTGTAGTCCCTTCTTTCCACTGGCTCAAATCCAACGATGAGCAAAAATTCATCCTGAATTTAACCTGCTCAAGACTGACTCCCTACAAGATACCATGAGTTCACCGCTCCATTCATCACCTTTTCTTCATTTGCTACAATCTATATCCCTCAGTGGGGCAAAATATTACTGGAAGCTTGGAGCTGACATCTTTAAATTGATAGTAGTCTAAGGTGTTGACTTTGCATATACTTATATTAAATATTTTCCCAGAATTTGAACACATAGGCAATTGTTAGAAGTTCACAATGCTATTCTTACCAGCCACTTTTGATCCAACTCCTTCATGTCTATAAATCACATGCCACATAGAATATTCAGTAGTTATGTGAGTCACTGATGGGTCCTTTTTGCTGCATCAGCACTCTGAAGTTTAATGCAAATGGAGAGCAGTGAGGAGTTGCTTTCATTATAAGGGGTCTATTCTTGAATATTTACTTCCAAGAGATAAATCATGCTTAACACATCATTCAGTGTAATGGGCTTCTGTAATTAAATGAGAACTTTATTGAATAAATTACTGCTGTGGTAATTATATGTGGAATACTATTGCTATATCTCTGGCAATTCCTTTGACTTCATTGCAGATAAAACAATGACCTTGTCAATTTTCATAATGCTTGATAGTTTAGAAAGGATGAAAAAAAATAATTATGTATAGTCTATAGAGTCTTTAAAAATGCTGGCATTAATAGTATTACCTCAATACTGAGACAATATTAGGACAGTATTATTCCTGATGGGAATACCACATAAAACAATACTATTAGTATATGTTTTGAGCTTTCCTTTGCCTCTCCTGCCCACTCAAATGTGTCAGCATGATAAATGGCGTTTGAGTGTTTAAAGAATACATGATGGTGCTCTTAGTGAATTAATGATAGCTTGTTTTGTGATGTCTTAAAAAATGAATCAAAAGAGACCAGAGCTTCTCAAAGTTTCCCTAAGCAATCAGAAAGGTCCCCAAGTAAATTCTTGAGTAAATTAAAATAGCTGAGATGTAACTCAGGGTTATTGGTAACTTGCTTGAGACATTTATTGTGTATTAATCGATTCTAAATTAATTGCTATGTTTGTAGTCCCCCCCCCCCTTATTTTGGTTGCATTTTTTTTACAATGCCCATGAAACTGTCAATCATATGAACACACCGACCAGATGTTTGCAACTTTCAGTAGTAGTCTAGTTTCATTAAATATCTTCTAATACATACCCAAATACAAAGTTATTCTATACAAAACAGAGTAAACCCCATACAGATTCAATATGTGTAATTGCAAATAGTGACTGATAATTGGCAGACCCTACAGAAAGCTGCACATGATATCACAAATGTAATTTAATTAGACTGTGACTTTATGGACCTAGGGTACCTGGGAAACTATTAGAAATGGTATGAAATGCCTTGATTAACGTGTCTTTTCTGGAAAATGCTGAGTTGTCTATGAACAAAACTGTTTAAGATCAGTATCTGGTGCAAAAACTTAATTTGAAAAAGAACTGGTAAAAGAATAGACATTGTCAAAAACTAGAAAGTTTGGTCTTTTTCAGCGAAATTATTTTTTTTCAAAATGTTAGTCAATGTATACTAAAGAAAAGGGTATAAAATGAAAAGCAAAAACCAAACAGGACTTTTGTATCGACCCAATTGCAATTTTCGTCAATTTGTAAAAATCTGAGACTTATTTTTCCCCAATCTCAGATCTCTGCATGAAATCAAACAGGAAATAATTTCTCAGGTTGGGCAGGCAGTACCTGGCAAACACATAGTAAGTGAAGGCCATTCTCTTTTTGCCGCGATCTTCTACTTATTCTTGAGGCAAGTAGGGCTTGGGTAGTCCACTACTCCTCAATATGTTCTTGGTGCTTCTGTAAGAAGAATCTGCCCACAGAGCTTTTCACAGAAAAGGTGGCTTGCACTGGAAACATGGCCTGCGCCTACTCGTATTTCTTTCCAGCAACTTCTCCACCCTGGGGCAGTGTTGCCCTTCACAGAGGAAAGAGGTTATAAACTCTCCAGTCAGGTGTGCAGAAATCAAGGAGCCTCTGCTATACTCTCCCATCTGGTTCAGGAGCCAAAAACATCCCCACGAAGAACCCTTTTGTCCCAGACAGACCCTCCCCGTAAGAAGAGTATTGCTGTGCCGAAGACTTTATGGAGAACTGAGGGGCAGATTTAATTCAAATTGTCAATTCAACCTAGAATTAATTAATGTGACTGACATTAAAATTTGGGGGGAAGGGGGGGAGAGCTTGGAGTTTGAAACACAACTTCACTGTTTACCCTTCAGCCTATTTTAACTAAAATATGTAAATGTCTCCAATTACAAGCATATTCCAATGTTATATATTATTAATAATTTGGAGTTCATACTCAGTACGGCTTTTCAGAGAACTGCTGAGTTTTTGACTCTGTGCTTTGAAAAGTCATCGCAACCCTCCCAGTAAAAAAAAAAAAAAAAAAAAAAAAAAAAAAATCTAATAACAGCTTTTCTCTGGAAATTCACAGTATCTCTCAATGTTCAATGGTGTGTGAAAATACATGCGCTTTGTATGAATATAGGAATGAAGAAATAATTTATCAAGCAAACATATTTGTAGTTCTTCAAGAATTTGTATTGCTTTGGAAGTATTAGTCTTTTTTTTTTCAAACATAGCACTAGTGATCTGTGTGTTGGCTGAGGAATAGATCAAAGAATGAAAAAGAAATTAATTTTCCTGCCATGATAAAAAAAACAAACAGAAAAGAGAAGAAAGGAAAAAGCAAGCCCTCCTAAACATTAAAACACCAGCATATGTTTTATCTGCTTCAAACCCACCTGATAGATATAAGCTGGGAGGAGAATTTTTCCACCCACTAAACCAATCATTGTATCCCCCACCTCCACCCTCAAATTTCCAGTACTTTCTTCCAGTGACATTTGTCTGGTACCTTTAGGAGAGTAAAACATCTGTTCTCTATCAAAGATAATGCTTGCAGTTCAATAACCAATGCAAACTGAAACAGGTGTTGAATTCTGTATGGGGTATACAAAGAGCCACCATTTGGAAGTGGTGGTTGCATTAGAGTTAGGTACTTTGGCACACAGGGTACTTTTAAAAGATATTATCTGTATATTTAAGCACCTAAATTCCTTAAAGTGGCTATAGGCAAAGAATACAAACATTTGGAAATCAATTCCCAGGGTGTTCCCGGAGCTGAAAAAGTCCAGGTGTTGCTCCCTTATAACTTTATCTGTGCTAAATTGGTTAACAGGTCATTATTGTGTTGAGACACTTTTGTTTGAGGAGCCAGGTGTCTCCATCTATGGTAGCTCCAGTGCAATTTGAGGATGCGTAACACTTAGCTCTCAGACCATTCACAGCAAACCAGATCTCAAGGTTGAACAGAGTATTTATCATCTGAATCCCTGCCACTTCCAGAAGCTTATAATTGTGAAGCCAAGGAAAGTTGAGTGCCTTCATCACACTCCAGAATCAGTCCTTGATGATGATGATGATGGGAGGAATGCTCTGATCCTGGCTGGTATCTGGATATAGGAGGCACTCTACAAAGTGAGAAGAAGACTTAGCATCTGCCCCACAGTGCCAGCGAAGCAGATCAAAAAGGCTTGTGACTGAATCAAAGTCCCTGGTTTGTTTCTCTTTTGAACCTGCCAGTCTACCTTGTTGGGCACAAAGTTTCCATTACTTCCTAGCAGGTAGAGAGAGTGTGGGGTTTTTTTTCCCCAAAGAGGGATGAGTGATTTATCAGGGAAGGGGAAACTGAGTCAGAAATCAGCTGCCTTTTTCCTTCTGAGAGAGAGAGAGCAGATTCTGGCCTTATCTGCAGTACCTCCATTACCTGATCTGAAGCTATATAAGGTAACTGAAAAGCTGCTTAATTAGTTAAATAAACCCAGCTGACTGCAATGATCTCAGTATAAGTATTATATCCCTGTTGGCTAAATCTGTCATTGTTACTGTGCAGTTGCATATGGAAACAAAACAGAAAGTGGTTTGGTATAGAGTACAGCAAAAGCCACAGAGTTGGGGTGGGCTGTCACTGGTCACATTTGTTTGCACAACAAACCCACCAAAAAGATGTTTTGTCAGAGATGTCCTTATGTGTGATGTATGCACCTTTGGCATTTTAACAAACGTGGGATCCGTCACCCAAAGATTTTGTGACACTTACTGTGCTCACATAATGGCCAACTGAAACTTCAGCAGATGAGCTGCAACCTTTAATCGTACAGGGTCTGGTACCAGCAAGAAAGTTTTGTTCTGTCTGGTAGGGAGCAGGAAGTTTCTGCACATAATAGCCCATTTACTTTGGTTAGTCCTCTTTGGGGAAAAAAAGAATGGGAGATTTGAAAACTTTGAAGCTTCCATTTTGTGTGTGTTCATATTGGGAATTTTAACAAATTCTGTTGACATTTCAAAATGGAAATAATGTCATTCTGTGCAAGCTATTTAAAACACCAAAAGAAGGGCACAAAAAATCTGAATGGGTTTATTTCTCTATTTAAAAAAAAAAAAAATCCAAAGTAGATCATTATATTTAATTAGCAGCTATATGCCTGTGAAGAGAGGGTTCCCCGCTGACCCTTAACACAGTAGAAGCAAATGAAATGTTTCAACAGAAAACATTAAAAGACTGATTTAATCTAGCTCATTACTTTTTCCAAAGTACATATTTGTCTACCTTTCAGAAGTGTACTATCCTGTCAAGTAGTTTCCATATGGGCACTTATGACTGTATGTGAGTAAGGCGGTCAAAAAGGTAGGAGGCAGAATCTACCCAATTCATGCAGGTTTCTCTAAGCAGCGTAAATTGGACTGTTAACGAACAGAACTCATGTTCACGCTTCGTTTGGGGGAGGCAGACAAATGCCTGGACTGGTGGAGACCAGAAGGTGGAGTGGGGGTGCTTCTGCATGTCTCCCAGCCTGCCGGACATTACCGAGGCCAGCCGAACCCAGCCAAGCAGGCCAACCCTAATTAGCTGCCTGGCACATGCCTCCCTCCCTGCTGCCCTGGCATCTGCCAGGCTGCTGCAAGCAGCCAGTGGAGGGAGAAGTGCTCACTCCACTCAGCAGCATGGGGGTCCCTGGGCTTTATCTAGAGTTGGGGCATGGACGTCAATCCCAGGATAGAGGTGGGGAGGGGGGAAGAGCAGGGCTCACAAGTCGCTGGGGGGAGGCAGTGCATCCCATTTTTCTGCCTAGGTCGGCAGGGCATAGATTGTCCCTCCCCTGTCCCATCCAAGCCCTGGGATCCTGCGACAGAGCGGCTCTGGGAAGGGCTCTCAGGACTCCCCCTAAATTCCTGTATTAACTTTTTAAAGTAAAAGACTAAAGGCTGTTCCTGCAGAATACGAGTTATTCTCTGAAAACTGACAGAGATGTCAACCCAAGACTCTGACTCAGGGAAGAAAATGTAAAAGGTGCAGAAGCTGACCAGAACGATTTATTTTCCCATCCCGTGATCAAGCAATATCCTTGACCCATTATTTTATATTTACGAAAAGGCCACAGGTAAAATACTAGGTAGCTCCTATTTTTAACTACAAATAGAAAAGGTATTTAGCTCAGCAAGAATTGATTTCTAAGACAAATTTCCTTCCAGAGCTGAGTCTATGAGTGTGTTTCAATGTTTCCTGAGATCATCTATGAGTTTAAAGATGCAACTCATGACCCTTCAGACGGATACTGACTCAGATCTTCAGTATCATTTCCTTATTTTGCTCTATGTCTGATGGTGTTGGCTTATATATATTTTACTATGAAGGAAAACCTGAGCTTTTATAACAAGGTATGCAGTTATTGTTGTGTCCTAAACTCAAATTAGTAAAATCCTGGCCCCCATTAAAATACAGGAAAACTCTCATTTATCTTCTCTATGGGACCAACATTTTACCAACGTGGCCAAAACGCCATGTGATTCCTCTTACTGGAATAAAACCAATTCTGTTGGTTGAGTTGGTGCCAGCTGAGTATGTGTTTACAGTAGCAGTTTGTCCCAATCTAAGTAGCTGTTTTTCAAACTGAAGAAAATTCTATTTCTAGGCCTCAGTCCCTACATTTCAAGAAATGAGAAAGAAATATTCAGTCAATATATTGTATCAACGTTCCCCTGGAAATGACTGCAGCAATTTATAAATATATTACTTAAATAGTTTCAGGATCAGATTGTCAACCTATTTATGAGTATTTTTTCTCTGACTAACGTGTCACTGTGGCGTGGTTGGGACTTGCCTATATTATAGCCATCCCTGGCTGCAAAATTAGTGTTGTGGGAATGCAGTTTACTGTACAAGCCAGAGGCTGCTCTAACTCACCTTTCCACTTGGCTGGCACAGGGATGAAGAGAACACAGAATTAGCTTTAAATTGCCTTTGCACTTTTTTTTCTCATGAGCTGCACTCTACACTCAGGAACAGTTAATGATCTGTGCTTCAGTCATGAACTTATTGCAGATACTGCCAATGACAAAGTGACTTGAATTCTCTAAGCTTATTTATTTTATTAGCAACCCTGCAGTCCTGTAGGCTTGCTCTATTGGGCTTCAAATTTAGTAATGGCCATTGCCTAATTTCCTTTAAATTTGTGGGTATGTGCATGTGCTTGCCCTCCCTATTCATGTGCTATTCAGAGAGATTCACAATCGTGAAAGGCAATTGCCTGACATCACAATCAAATGCACTCAAATGTATTGGCGGTATCTCTGTGGCCACCACTGTCATGTCATGTTCAGTCAAATATTTCTTTTTAATCTCATTTCAAGTTATTTTTGTTTATTGCCAAGCAGTCTAACAACCTCAGTAGAGACAGGACTATCTGAAAAGAACTATCAAAGCACTATGGAAATGCTACATTTGGGAGGATTCATTCAAATCCTAAATATATACTATGATGGTCTTCACAGCTTTGGCTAGGACTGTGAAACTGGATAGAGGATCCCATCTCCAGCCAGCTCTACAGCTTCGATTTGCAGATAAGGATATTAAAGAGAACCATGCTGACTGTGAGAAACTCATCTCTACCCTTGAAGGTGGTTGTCAGCCCTTTGCACGATTCTGTGATGAGAAAATAGCATATCCCTTTCTATTGTCTACATAAGTCCTAGAAACCCAGGTATTTATGAGTCTGAATATGACCTTGTGAGCTCTAAAAGGCTGATGACAAGACTGCTTGAGTGGAAGGTGTCTTTCAAGCAAGGCAAAAGAAACTATTTGTTTTTGAAAGGTGAGGAAGTCTGAGACCTATGCTCAACTGTGTGCATTTGAAAGCATCAAGTGTTGCAAACGGATTCTGTCTCACCTCTGCAGTAGGTTCTCCATCACTTGAATTTTTAAGCATGAGTGGATATCTTTCTGACAGTTGTTCTGCTGTTCCGCCAGCAGTCTGTGGCTCGGTATAGCAATTACTGAGAGAAATGGTCTGCCTTATGTTATGCAGACAGGATCAGAAGTGGCTATATATATATATATATAGCCTTGCAGCCTGACCTTTAGACCTTGCAAAGGGTCTACAGATATCAGTCTTATGGTTTGAAAACTACCTAATTTAACTAAACAGAAATTATTTTTTAAAAATTGTACTGAGGTACATTGGAGGAAGCTGATGTTGGCTCATTCCTACAGCCTTATAATTTTCCAGTTCTTACATAAAAAGGCTTTCTCTCTCTCTCTGGCACTACTTCACTGATCTCCATTTAGCAAGAGAACTTACCCTGCTATGTAAGGAAGCATGTGATGGAGTAATTAAAGCTCTGTGACCCTTTGTGCAATCACAGTGACCTGCCATGTTTGTAAGATTAGTTCTTCTGTTTTGGTAAGAGAAGCTCTCTCTGCATCAGTTTCCCACATCAGAAATGGTTAAACTCACTTAAATATACCATTTCTTGTCATATTAATATTTATTTCAGAGATGCTTTAGTTAGGTAGCATCATTCATGCATATTAGTTATTATAGTGTACCCATTGAGGATAGTACCCCTGTGTTCCTGCAGTGACCAATATAGTATTTCCAAGAAGGTTGAAACATTCCCAACATATTACACCTACATAATCATATGAGGCCCTACACTGGGGTGTTGAAATGATCTAGTCACTGTATTTGAATTCACACCTGGCTGTGGCATGCTGTAGGCAACTAAGACAGGGTCTCATTACTAGCAAACATTTACCCTTGGATACAGATGGACAGCACCTAAATAGGTTAGGCCTGATTCTTTCAGGGTTAATTCTTCACCAGATTAAGCAGTTTCCTCAGTTATGAAGTTTATTTAAATTTCTCTGGTATTTTTTACAGCAATGGTATGTGTCTGTGGAGCGATAAGCATTCCTTAAACTGAAAATACCGGTATTGGGCGGAAACTGTGTATTGAAAGTGAAAATGATGTAATCTTTTGTTCCTTTCTCTAACTATACTCCATGTATATTGAAAACAAGAATAAAAGCTGCAAGGTAAGGTATAAGTGCCTCCTGGGTGCTCAGATGTTATAGCAGATGTCAGAAGTTTGACAATTCCCATTGCACTCTTTAATAAAGCCTGGCATACAACTTCAGCGTATTCTGTCTTTGCTCAAGAGCAGTAATATTGCGGGTTACATCAATAAGACCTGAATGGTTCTTGTCACTGTAAAGATTCTCTTCCTGACACCTGCTCTGCTATAAACACTCACTGGGAATTCTCACTGACTGATATTGAGATTTATTTCCTGTGAGATTAAGGGGTACATATGGTCATGTTCTGTTGGAGAACCTAATGCACTTATGAAGCTATTAATGCAAACTAGAATGATTTCAGAAATAGTAATACAAATGACTTTTTTCAGATGAGGGGGAGCCAGTCTTCAGTCTAGTCTTGAAAGTTTTACTGGAATAAGATGAGCTGGAACTTGATGGTAAAGACCCGTGTTGGTCCAACATCCAGCCAAAAGAGATGTTATGGTTACACATATACTACCTAGTAGCTCAGTTTGAACAGATGATCATTGGGAGCTAGTATTAGCTGCAAAGTTGATGGGACCAGCAGAGTGGTGGAGTGCATATGAACAAAGGTGCATTGATCCAGACCATTATCTGTGCATGTTTTATTAGGGGGCTCCCTATAGTGCTTGCATTAGATTTTGATGTCACCCCCTATTGGAATCTACCAGGTCAAGTATAATAAGGTACTGAAGTCCTCATTCTGGGGCAAAATAATTTCAGGAAAGTAAAACCTGCACAACCCACACTTTCACATAGAGCTGGGTGGAAAAAAAATGGCTCTAACAGGAATAGAGTTAAATGTGAAAAATTGGTTCCAGGATCATTAAATGAAACATTTTCTATGGGATGTGAGGGACCCTATGGCGCATCTCATGCACTCCAGTTTGGATGTACTGTAGGGCCTATGACCTATAAAATAAAATCTTCTAGAAACATCAAAAGAGAAAAAAAAACCCAGCATGAGGCTTATCAAATCCTAACACAACTTTCTTAGCTGTTCTGCAACGTAATTCTTTTGGTTGTACAATAATCAGTAAAAAGCAGTTGGTGGCAACCAGTAAAGAAACAGTATGCTGTGGGACAAAACAGCTGCATACTCTGTTCAAATAATCTGGGAGAATGCTCCCAGGTTTGTTGTCCTGGTGGAAAATTACCTGGAGATACCTGATTCAAACACTAAGCCCTTGAAGAGCAGAGAGTTTGCAGTGTGGATGCTATGCGGTGAGGGGGCTCCTGTGCAAACATCTCGGTGTTCTCTGCAGACTCCCTCAGGCTGCCCAGAGACAATAGTAGCAATGCCCAAACAGCCCTGATTGGCTGACCCAGACAGGTCACAGTCAGTCTGTGTCTCCCTGCAGCACAAGTGACCAACACTCTGTCGAGGGGAAGCAAAGCACTCTGGGATGGTGGAGGACTGAGGTGTGGCTTCTCAGAAAAGAACCTGTACACATATTTACTGTCTCAGGAGAAACTCTCCTGGGAGTGATTTTACCCTGGTTATTCCCAGGTTATTTTTCTCCTAGAGTAGTTAATTTTCCTTTGGGACAAAAATCCTGAACATCTGCACATTTGTGGTTTCTCCTGGGAAAGTAGTGACTTTCCCAGTAGAAACTGAATGCCTGTAAATGGCTAGTGTTATCCCTCTTCATGGGTTCTAATAAATTAGGTGCATGTGGTTGTTTTTATGAGCAATTTACTTCAATTTGGATGAAAAGGAATGGTGCATATATGCCTGTATGTGCATGCACACATTCACATATCACAGGATCTTAGACAACCACGTTTGTTAAATTTGCAAACCAACAGAGAACACCCATAGCATTGCAAGACTTCAGACTTTGCAACAAAAAGAAAGGTGAATTCAATGAGAATCTGGGCCACGTGCACAGTAAAGCAGTAATTGCACTTGTATTCCCCTTAAAATTTTGTCCCAGTCTCCATTTTATTTTTTTGAGGGGCAACGTAGGGGCATACTTATCATTTCTCTTTGTTCAGTGAGATTCCAGGTTTCTGAAATGAAGCTCACACACAGAGTATCTTTATAATCTTATTTTTCCCTTCTAGAAATGATATATTTCTGACTGAATTTTTAACTGTCCTCAGCACCGATCTCTTTTTCTGACTATAGAAATATGCACAAAAAGGTTGACTGGAAAATTGGTCTGTCATTTTCTCTTATTCATTTGACTTACGACCTCTCAAACTTACATTTACCATTCCTTTTTGGTTCTCGGAACACTTATGAGGGCAATAGATTGTCTATTTCACATTGACGAATGTTTATTTGTTTTGGGTGAAGGGAAATTACAATGTGTCAAGCTGCTCTGTTAGGTACACTGAGGTCCAGTGATGCATTAAAAATGGCTCAGTTCAATTCTGAAGCAAAGTATATTAGGAGGAGTTATTAAATATAGTACCCAGTATTACCAAGTTGAATTCACTTGCCTGAAATTCAGGGAAGTAGATATAAGCATTGAGCATACTATCCAAATTAGATCAACATTAAAGCTGGAGCACTTTGCCCCTGGTAGCAAGAGAGGCATTTTATAAATGGAGCAATGCTCGAGTGGAATTGTATTCCAGGTGCGTTCCTTTCCCCCGACCACAATCCTGACACATGCCTTCTATCAGAGCGGGCACTATTTTATTGGAGAATTGCCTACAACTGTGGTATTTTCAGCAGCCCATTTAGGCAGGTTTAAGTCTTACAGCAAAAAAAAAAAAGACATTGTGGAGCCAAGAATCAAAATCTGAGTTTAGTCTTTGTGGAAGTGATAGTAATGTCTCCAGCTGAAACAGTGTGAAGCTAAAATGTTGCAGTGAAAATGAAAGTCACTTATTTAATTGTTTGTTCCTTTTCTTAACATTACTCCTTGTGTGTTGAAAATAGAATAAAAGTTCTAGGATAAGGCTATAAGTATCTTCTGGGGTGTTCAGATATTATAGCAAATGTCAGAAGTTTGACAATTCCCATTGCACTCTTTAATAAAGCCTGGCATATAACTTTAGAGTAATCTAGCTGTCTTTGCTCAAGAGCAGTAATATTGCGGGTTACATCAATAAGGCCTGAATGGTTCTTGTCAATGTGAAGATTCTCTTCCAGACACCTGCACTGCAATAAACACTCATTGGGAATTCACATCGACTGCTACTGGATCTATTTCCTATTACAATAGAGAGTACATTTTGATGATAAGCCTAATATATTTACAAATTTATTAATACAATGCATTTAGATTTTTTTTGAAATTACAATTACTAGGCTCATAAAAGAGTGTGATCTCAGACTAGGGTATACCTGCTTTCACTGGAACAAGGTCTGGCTACAAGGAGCTAAAACCTAGTGAAATTCATAGGGATCCTTGTCTGGTTCACCAGCTAATGATAACGCTTGTTTTCAGCAATCACTGCTCCCTAAGACAAGTGGATAAAGAGGTTATCTCTAGGTTGTTTCCTGAGTATGCAAAGGTAGAGGGTATATTTATTATATATGTCACAGGGCGGGTTGCCAGAGGATCTGTAGTGGTGCCCAGTTGCCCACCCTACATTTTGCTTGTAACTTTCCCTAGTAGCACTTTCAGGTTGGTAGGCTCCAATAAAAAATATTGTCTGGTTGTTCTCTAACATGAGTTTCCCACTCCAGAGCCAGCAATGCATTGTATAATAGGGAAAGTGAGGGGCACATCCTTATTCTATCAGAAGTAACCCAAACCCATTACCCAAATCTAGATTAAACCTCTATCTTTGGTTAACAAACAGTGTTCATCATTCTGTAGCTAATGCAATCAGATGCACCTGCTAAAGTTGATATTTTTTAGAGTACATGAGAATGCACAATCTGACACTAACATATTCTTTTCACCATTTGTCTATTGTTAAAACTCCTTCTCTATTTATATATATGCCTGTCGGCATGCATTCATGCTTTATAGCTTGACTTTTTATTTGTTTTCTTCAATGTATTCAGAAGGAATATCAAAACAATGTATTTTGTCTTTCTCTCTCCTGCTACAGAAGGGTATATTTCAACTGGGTTTCCTAAACTTACTAGTAGCAGTATCCTGCCCAGTGTACCCATAAAAGCACTGATAATCCAATACTGCTTCTCTAATTCATAGTCTTTATACAGGCAGACATCAGCGTGGCTTTTTCACATTAGAACTACAGCACCAAGTCTTATGGGTTATCCCATAGTAATGTGAGGAAGGACTTCTGTGGGAAAAGTATTTAAAGAAATTACAGCTACATTTTGCCTGTTAATATGAGGAGTGCATCGATTTGATGCTGGAGGTGACCTCTGGGGCTGTGGAGGAAGACTTGTCAGATGCAGCGCTAGAAAAGAGAGAGGACGTGGACACCTAAGAGGGTGGAAGCTGGAAGCTTGTGACTTTTAGCAGCAAGCAAATATCTTCACCTACACCTGCAGTGGTTTGTCTGGAGGACAGATGTGCAGTCCTAGCAGCAAAGAGGGAGGAGCACTTTCCATTGCTGGAGGAGGACAGGCCATGCCTCACCAAGGTGGGAAGGATCGAGAGGACCACCCCCAAGAAAAAGCAATGGGTGGTGGTGATTGGAGACTCCCTTCTGTGGGGGATGGAAGTAGCCATCTGCCAACCTGACCTGTTGTTTTGGGAGGTCTGCCACTTGCCGGAAGCTCAGATCTGACATGACATGGAGGGACTACCAAGGCACATCCAGCCCTCTGACTACTACCCCATGCTGCTCATCCATGTGGGCACCAATGATACTGCCAGGGGAGACCCTGAGCATATAAAAAATGACTACAGGGCCCTGGGTCAGGGGGTCTGGGGCTCCAGTTGTGTTCTCATTGATTCTTCCAATCCAGGGAAAGGGCCCCGGCAGAAGCAGGTGCATCCTGCAAGTCAACACGTGGCTGCTCAGGTGGTGTCACCAGCAGTGCTTTGGATTCTTCAACCATGGGATGTTCTTCCAAGAAGAAGGATTGCTGGGAAGAGATGGGATCCACCTGATGAAGAGAGGGAAGACTGTCTTCATAGTTAGGCTTGCTAACCCAGTGAGGAAGGCTTTAAACTAGGTTCACCGGGGGATGGAGGCCAAAGCCCTGAGGTAAGTGGGCAAGCGGAAGATTTGAAGGAAGAGCACCCAGGAGGGGGCAACAGGCAAGGTTCTCTCATACTTCTTAGAAATCAGGTCAAACAACTAGTTACTTCAGGCACCTGTACATGAATGCACAGAGCCTGAGAAACAAGCAGGAAGATTTGAAAGTCCTTCCACAGTCATGGCATTATGATGTGACTGGAATAACAGAGACTTGGTGGGATAACTCGCATGACTGGAGCACTGCCATGGCTGGGTACAAACTGTTCAGGAAGGACTGGCAGGGGAGAAGAGGAGGTGGAGTTTCACTTTATGTAAAAAACCATAGGATTCCCCAAAACTCCAATATGAAGCTAGAGAGAGACCTGTTGAGAGTCTCTGGGTTAGGGTCAGAGGGGAGAGCAACAATGGTGATGTCATGCTGGGTGTCTGCAATAGACCACCAGACCAGGGGGAAGTGGTGGATGAGGTTTTCTTCAAACAGCTAGTGGAGGTTTCCCAATCACAGGCCCTGGTTCTCATGGGGGACTTCAATCACCCCAACATCTGCTAGAAGGGCAAATCAGCAGTGGGCAGGCAATCCAGTTAGTTTTGGGAGAGTGTTGGGGACAGCTTCCTAGTGCTAATGCTGAAGCAGCCAACTAGGGACTGTGCTCTTCTTGACCTGCTGCTCACAAACAGGGAAGAATTGGTAGGGAATGTAGTAGTGGATGGCAACTTGGGCAGCAGTGACCATAAGGTGATTGAGTTCAGGATCTGGAGGAAAGGAAGGATAGGGAGCAGCAGAGTAAGGACCCTGGACTTCAGAAAAGCAGACTTTGACTTGCTCAGGGAACTCATGGGCAGGATTCCTTGGGAAGCCAGTCTGAGGGTCAGAGGAGTCCAGGAGAGCTGGCTGTACTTAAAGAAGCCTTACTGAGAGTGCGGGAACAAACCATCCCGATGTGCAGGAAGACTAGTAAGTATGGCAGAAGACCAGCTTGACTTAGCAGGGATCTCTTCAGTTAACTGAGTCACAAAAAGGAAGTTTACAAGAAGTAGAAGCTTGGACAAATAACTAGGGAAGAATATAAGAATATTGCTCAGGCATGCGGAGATGAAGTCAGGAAGGCCAAAACGCAATTGGAGTCGCAGCTAGCAAGGGGTGTGAAGGGTAACAAGAAAGGTTTCTATAAGTATGTCAATAGCAAGAGGAGGATCAAGGAAAGCGTAGGTCCCTTACTGAATGGTGGATGCAACCTAGTAGCAGAGGATGCAGAAAAGGTTGAAGTGCTCAGTGCCTTCTTCAATTCAGTCTTCACAGGCAAGGTCAACTCCCAGACTACTGCATCTGTCAGCAGAGTTTGGGGAGGAGGTGAGCAGCTCTCAGTGCTGAAAGAACAGGTTAGGAACTACTTAGAAAATCTGGACGTCTACAAGTCCATGGGTCCAAATGGAATGCAGCCAAGGGTGCTGAGGGAGTTGGCTGATGTGTTTGCAGAGTCACTGGCCATCATCTTTGAAACTCATGGGAATCAGGAGAAGGCCCAGATGATTGGAAAGGGCAAACATAGTGCCCATATTTGAGGAAGAGAAAAAAGAGGATCCAGGTAACTACAGACCAGTCAGCCTCACCTCAGTCCCTGGAATAATCATGGATCAAGTCCTCAAGGAATCCATTTCTAAGCACTTAGAAGAGAAAAAGGTGATTAGGAACAGTCAGTATGGATTTACCAGGGGCAAGTCATGCCTGACCAACCTGATTGCCTTTTATGACAAGGTGACTGGGTCTCTGGATGCAGGGAGACCACTAGATGCAGTGTACCTTGATTTTAGTGAGACTTTTGACAGAGTCTCCCACAATATTCTCAGAGGCAAGCTAAGGAAGTACGGACTGGAGGAATGGATTGCAAGGTGGATAGAAAACTGGCTGGAGTATCAGGCTCAGAGAGTAGTAATCAATGGCTCTATGTCTAGTTGGCAGTTGGTACCAAGTGGTTTGCCCCAGGGGTTGGTCCTGAGGCCAGTTTTGTTCAATGTCTTCATCAGCCACCTGGAAGATGGCATACAGTGCACTCTCAACAAGTTTGCAGATGACACCAAGCTGGGAGGAGTGGTAGATATGCTGGAGGGTAGGACTAGAATTCAAAGTGACATAGACAGGTTGGAGGATTGAGCCAAAAGGAATCTCATGAGGTTCAATAAGGACAAGTACAAAGTCCTGCACTTAGGCCAGAACAATCCCATGCACCAGTACAGGCTGGGGGTGACTGGCTGGGCAGCAGCTCTTCAGAAAAGGATCTGAACATTACAGTGCACAATAAGCTGACTATGAGCCAGCAGTGTGTCCTTGTTGCAAAGAAGGCTAACAGCATACTGGGCTGCATTGGTACGCATGTTGCCAGTAGGTCAAGGGAAGTGATTATTCGCCTCTATTCAGCACTGGTGAGGCCACATCTGGAGTAAAGTGTTCAGTTTTGGGCCCCCCACTATAGAAAGGATGTGGACAAATTGGAGAGAATCCAGCGGAGGGCAACAAAAATGGTGAGGGGGATGGGAGACATGACTTGTGAAGAAAGGAAATGCCCTTATTAGGTCTAGAGAAGAGAAGACTGAGGAGGGTACTTAATAGCAGCTTACAGCTACCTGAAGGATGGTTCCGAAGAGGATGTAGCTAGGCTATTCTAAGTGGTGGCAGAGGACAGAACAAGGAGAAATGGTCTCAGGTTTCAGCAAGGAAAGTTTAGATTAGATATTAGAAAGAATTTTGTCACTAGGAGGGTAGTAAAATAGTGCAACAGGTTACCCAGAGAGGTGGTGAAAGCTTCATCCTTTCAAAACCCTGCTCCCTACCACTACTGGGGGTAACAAGGAATAATGGCCATAAGTTGACAGAGTAGATTCAGGCTAGATATCAGGAGGTGCTACTTCACAGTCAGGGCAGCTAGGATCTGGAAAAAAAAACTTCCAAGGGAAGTGGTGCTCACTTCTACCCTGGGGGTCATTAAAAGGAGGCTAGATAGACACCTTGCTGGGGTCGTTTGACCTCAGCATCCTTTCCTGCCCATGGCAGAGGGTCAGACTTGATGATCTGCTCAGGTCCCTTCCGACCCTACATCTATGAAAACTATGAATCATTGTGATTGATCTATAGCTAGGACAGCAGAACAGGGGAAACCATTTTCATGTCTTTCTTTCTATATTGACACAATCTTCCAGCAGCAGTAATGGTCTGACATTTAAACATGCGTATTAAAACAAGCAATACTGAGATTTGCATAATCCTATACAGAATGTAATATATATTATTATTACCCTGGTATTACTTGCATTTCTAAAAGACAATAGAGTTTTCCTAGGCAGACTTATATTATTGATTAAGAATAATTGGTGGATTTAGCTGGATTATCATCACCTTGACTCTAGATATTGTTGAACTATCAAAAGGGCAAATGCTGCATTCATGCAGCATGTATATTTGATAATAGTTAGTCCCATTTTCTTGTATGCCTCAGTAAAGATGTTGACGGTTGTCTGAAGGTCTGCTTCTTTGTGAGCATACACTACAGCATCATAAACATACTGGAGTTCAATGACTGAGGTCAGGGTGGTCTAGTTTTGACTTGGAGTCAGCTGAGATTAAACATCTTACCATCAATTTAGTAGTTTAGCTCCACTCTGGCTGGAAACTTGTCGGTAGTCAGATGTAGCATCATGGTAAGGTATATCAAGAAGAGTGTTGGAGTAGTGGTGCAGCCTTGCTTAACTCCTGTATTAACCTCCAAGGAATCTGTGATAGGCCTCTTACTGAGAAACACCTGTCACATACCATTATGGAGCAAGTAAAGAATGGTGACAAATTTTGGTGGGCATCTGTACTTCAGAAGGATCCTCTGCAGTGCTTCTCAGTTGACAGAGATATAAAGAAGAGAAAGAGGGAGTGATACCAAGATACAGAATGTGCATAATTGTCTTGTTGCCATTACTTCTCCAGCCCTACACACTTTGCAGCACTACATGTGGTCTACACAATAAAAAATGTTGTGAACTATCTCAGTAATGGTTCTAGAAGGTGAGTATATCTACGCCAGTATAAAAAAACCCCAGTTACATTGATGGACGATTTAAGATTATCCTTTCGTACTTTTGTATGCGATTGAATCTATTGTAACCTTCCTAAACCTTTGTTAGCTTTGTAATTTGAACTGACAGGTTAAATGCTAATGCAATTGATAGGGGTGAACAACTGGTCAAGGAACAACCTGAGCTGACTGTATAATGCATCTGAGAATTGCAAAAATATGCAGGTCAGATGTAATTTTGACAGAAAATGGCTCACTGCAAGGCTTTATGTTCCCCTCGATAGCCTTAAAAGGACTTGGACTATAGTAAGTACCACATAGCTTGAAAAAAAAATATCAAGTCAAACTTAATGGGAAAAATCCAAGTTCTCAGCATTCTCAGATTTCATTATCAGTTTTTATTGGAGCTAAAATAATAAGATTATAGAATCAAAAGAAAAGTTATACCCATTTTCTTCAGTCCAACAGTCCTGACATGCAAAATGCAAAAGGCCACTAATTTATCACCATAAATAAACTGTACAAACTACCTGAAAAGAAAGCACATAGTTACTGTTAACCCCAATATTTTGCCTGATCTAATGCAAAGTAAAGAAGTACTTCTGTTAAATTCAATGGACATTGCATCAGGATAGTTGTTGGTCATTATCCTCTTTCCAGATGAAATTAAAACTGGACAACCTGCTTTTGGTAAACCATGTATTTGCTGGAAAATACAGTGTCGGGACAAGTGAAACTATTTGTGAACTTGGATTGAATTGATCTACTTTTGCTCAACTTCGATATTTTTTAAACTATTCGTTTTAGGTGGAACAGAATGTTTTGATGCTGCCAGTGAGTTCCATTTTTCAGGCACAAATAATAAATGTGTACGAAGTGAAACGCTAGAATCACACAACATGGTGAGGGAGGGTCCCCTTTTATCCAATATATGAGTCATCTTCTGCTTGGACAATATCTTCACTCACAGAAGGGATGTCTCAATCAGGAGATCACAGGGCAGTCTACTGTAAATTACTCTCATTTGCTAATGCTGCTGCTATTTCACCTTGTCTAAAATACTTAAATATTCAGACTGGATCCCAAGTGTCCCACCTCCATGTTGTAACCAATTGATTATTCTCTCTCTCTCGTTGGATTAACAAAATTCCAGTATTTCACGTAAAGTCGAATGATGTCAGTGGAAGGGGTTGAAACTAGTCAACCCCATAAAAATAGCTTATGCTTGTGTTAAAAAGATCCAAGTCCTAAACTTGTTTTCAGGCTGATTCATAGGAGAAATCTGCATCAGGGTAAAACTGATAGGATAATCTAGGGTACAGAAAGGGGAACCTCCACTTTTTAGCAGTACTATTTGATTCTAGTCTTCATTTCCTTGGCTTCGATTTTAAGTGCCTGAAAATTATATGTTTACAAAGTGCTGAAATAGTTAACTCTGGAAATGACAAAAGAAACCAAAAAGTGTTGTAACAATCCTAAATTATTTAATTCATCCAGCATCTCTGTTAGATAAATCCTCCCAATATTGAAGGAGAATGTAGTTTCCACACTGAGGCCAGTCTAGTCAGAAGGAAATTCTAACTCTTCCAGACTCAGGTAGAGTGTCTCCGCCAATGCAATGATGCCAATCTACTTTTGGTCATGGCTTGCTTTCCAAGAATTGTTTCCTAAACCCTGACATAGGAAAGAAAAAAAAAGGTCAGATTATATGACATTTAGATGCTGATATATGAACAAATGACTTGAGAAGAATGGTCTACCGGGAGGAACATATACTCAAAAAGTGACCAGATGGACCAGTGAAAAAGCAGATAATAAACAAACAAACAAACAAACAACCCATAATACCAAGCTGTGTCTATTGGTTAATTATCAGTGTCAACAGATCAACTACCCTCCGAGTAAATCCAATTGAAGTTCCAATTAGAAGGTGAAAATATAGAGAAAGCTGTTAATCACAGCAAAGCAAAGCAAAGCAAAAAGAAACAGAGAAAGTATGTTAAATATCCATAATATAAAATATAACAAGTCTAACTTTAATATTCCTTTTGCAGAGAAAATTACAGGATGTAAGTTTTTCCTCTTCCTGGTACAAGATTTTTTTTTTTTTATATTCTTCATCCATATACATGTTTTTTTTAAATAAAATTGAAATATAAAATTGCTTCAGTGCTTTTTGAAATCTCAAATGCAAAAAAAATAAACAATCAGTGACTACTATATGAAATGGAATTGTCTGCTCTGCTTTAACCTGTGGAGTAGGTTAGCATAACATGAAATCAATTATTGTACAAGACACATAAAAAATGTCAGATTTAATACTTAGCCACAGTATTTCCCTTGAATGTTTGATTTCCAATCGCCTATGTGACGTGCAATGATGCTGAGACACCAGACAGATTCTGGGGTAAAGAATATATTTGGCAATGCTCATTCATAGAACTGATCTTTCTGATGAATGATGCACCGCATCTACATGACTCTTTTTTAATCCCAAAAATTCTTATTCCCCTGAAGTCAAGCAGAGTGCAAACTGCAGACCAAATACTGGACTCCCTACCTGCATTGTCAAAATTGTGACACCACTTCATTTCTTTTTTCTGCTCTAGTCTGGAATCACTTCTGCTTTATCTTCAACCAGAGACATTATTCACTTTTTTACTGGGGGAGTGTCAGTGATATGAAAAGATGATCCCCTTGACTCTGATACTCTCAGAGCTCTTAAATTTCTTCTTTCAAATAAAGCTATTTTATTATTATTTGAGTTTTCTGCCCAGTGTTTGCATTATATTTCCTCTTATTATGGGCTAGACTGTAACATTACCATCTGCTCTGAGAAAAAGGCTGTGCATAGCAGACTTAAGCCCTTGCTTTAGGGAGTCTTAAAGGGGAAGGATGGTCTGCTGCTGCTGGGAGATTAAATATTGTGATACACTCAGTGAGGTACTTCGGTAACAGGAGACAAGATCAAAGGTAAGGAGGACAGAGGAAGCTGACTGACATGCTGGGGAAGGGGTGAAGTCTATGCTCTGTAGTTCTCCCTCTCTACTTACTGGTGTGGGGCTAGGCTGATGGGAGTAGCAGTAGCAGATTGACTGGCATGTAATGGTTTTACCCTGCCTTTCAAAAATGTTGTCCTTTCCCCTTCGCTGTATGGTCCTGGCTGAGAAGTAGGCAAAACTGTAGCTTGTCGGCTGCAAAAGCATTTAGGAGCAGTTCTGCAGTAGATTGCAGTCTGGAGATTATTTCTTACTTGAAACCCTGGCAAAGTTGCCCCATACCAGGCCTAAACACTCAGGCTAGGATCTACCTGTTTCTACAAACTCGTCTGAGCTCTTTCAGTTGGCGATATTGTTGGTAAATAGGATTCATGACGTTTCTCCTGATAAAATTTGCCAAACGTCAAAATATTGTCTTCCACGCTATTTGTTAGGGTAAAGTGCTTGAGACACAATACTGAGGTGGCTTTTGTTGAAATAGGAGCCATTTTGATGGAATAAAATGCAAAAGGGCAATGCCCTGTGATTGCACATATTTGTTAAATGGGGGGAGGGGGGGAGGGCTCAAACCAAATAATTTAAAATAAATACATAAATAACAAAGCCTTGAGTGCCAGATTTTTAGGACAACACAGCATCTACTGGTACTGTGATGGGGCTAAATGTATAAAAAGGAAACGCAGTTAAGTAAAGCCTTTGATGAGCGTTGTGGCTGTTTTAGGGGTGTGATTGCTTTCACGGGAGCAATTTTTCCCCACTTGTCTCCCTTGTCTGTATGTGTTGCTGTGAAGTGCCTGATTTTTTTCTCATTCATTAGTGGAAGCCTTCCAAGAAGCAGGCTTAGAATTAGGAGAGCTCAAAATTTACATTTTCTTTGGCCATTAACAAATCCAGGCTATTAACTAATTTCTTGTTTAACTTTCTCTCTCAAAAATATGTGCAGATGAAAAATATATAGATCCACTTTCATTTATTTGGCAGGCTTAAGGAATACAGTATTGTTTTCCAGAATGCTTTCTTTTTTGCACCAAAATTTGTATATTTGTTCTTTTACATGGACACTGTAGGTTTAGGATGTTTTGACACCTTAATTTGTTTTCCTTCAAGTGCCTGGGCTTTGTGAATGCTGGGATAGATAAATACAGTATAGTAACCTTTTTGGTGGAGAATAGGGTGGGGAGAGCAACAAGGATATTGGTACATGATAAGAAGAAGAATAGGAGAACGCATTCCAACATGTGCCCTTATTTGTTTCATCATTGCTTACGAAGTTACCATTTCTTAAATTAGCTCCAACTGGTTCCCACGAGTCAGATAATTTTGCCCATATTCAAGATGCTCTCTTTTCTCAGAGGGCTGTTTTAGAAGGAGCAGGAGGACTATGATCAGATAGGCAATCTGTGGAGATATATAATATAGATTGATCCAAAGGGCCTACTTGCATTTCCTTTGGGAGACTGTTTTCTAGATAACCTTTAGTCATTACATGCTCTAAAAATCATGACAAGTTCATGGGTCAGATTTTAAACTTCATGAAACATATTAGTGATAAGACAGTATTCCTTACATGACAGAAAGAAGATTTTGTCAGACCAAAATTGATTACTGTAATTCTTTAAACTTTAAGACTATAATACTCATCAGTTTCTTATCACCCATAATATCACAGCCATGCCAAGAAGCAGTTCAGTGCTTTAAGACTGTTTCATTGTAACCCTTTACAATCTGCTATAATATGATCATTTAAAGCATTTTTATGTGAAAAGCTGGCACAATTCAGTCCCTTTACTCCTTGCTGTATATCCTGCTTTGCTAAACCCAGTTTAGTACCAATTAAATCTATTCTGCAGACTGTACAAATACATCTTTCTATTATATCACTCTATGAGTGTTAAATGCCCTCAGGCTCATGTATAAGATGGACTTATACCACTAGTATATTTAAGGTCCACACTTAAAATCTAAAAAGTCTCTCTTAAGTGATATTGCCATAATAAAATGTATTTTTTCCTTTATACTTGTTCTTTTCTTGTAGGCCTAGCACACCCTTTTTATGTGAAACAATCTATGTAAATAGTGTATTGGTACATATAAAAAATGTATTTTTGATCTATATTTTTCAGAGTGGTCTCCGTTCGTCGATGGGATGTTTATTCCTGTTATCTCAAGCAAGTGCTAATGCATAATACTAACACATAGACCATCTTGATAAATAATCATGCTATGCTCCAGCAGTTTTGTGCATAAATGCTCCAGTATTTAAGTTATTACAGTTCTAGGCCCTAAATCAATCAACTTTTGTAAATACAACACTGTATTTATTTTCTCTGTTGAAGTGTATTATGATAGTGGCACTGACATTTATTTAGACTCGGGATAAAGTTCCTGGCCACACAAACAGTGTTTTCCTTTTGCATCCTGTTTTTATGAATAAACTGCCTGAAATATTATCAGAGATATAGGATCTTGGAAAACCTCAGCTGAGGCTGAAGTCCAGAAATATTCTCATTGACTGCACAATGATGTGCATTAAGTCACTGCTGAGTGCAACATGTAAATATTGGGGGTCCTGTCCCAACAATGGTAAAGGCTTCTCGAGTGACCTCTTCAAGTTACACAGGCTTTGACCAATGGCCAACCAAGTCACAAAATAACTCCCATTGACTTCTGTGTGCATTGGAGCAGACCGCTAATTTCTTTGTGATTAGTTGTCTTATTTCTAGATTACCTAGCTCACATGGGTGTCAACGCCAAGTGGTCCCAACGTTTCTTTGTAGCTATGGATGGAAAGTGCCATTGGAATGCTAACTATTTTTATTGCATTATTAACACAGCATAGAAATGTAGTTTAAATCTGGCTATTTCAGCCTTGATGACAAGGCTGTGAAACCTGCAGTTGCTGTGCCCCCAGAAGGAAAAATAAGCATTGGAGGAGATTAAAGAAGTTGAAATAGTAAAGCTAAAGAGAAAGCTGATTTCATTCTAGGTAGTTTGTACTTCTCAAGGGTTGTGCTCTACTCTTAGACAAATATCCATGTGCTGTTATTAAGTACTCTAGTTTCATTCGCACAGTGAATCAGCAAGTTCATTTTACCGAAGTTTTGCAAATTCTTGGCCTAAGTCTTCACCCTCTTACAATTCTCTGGGGCTTATAAAGCTCTTGCTGTCTCTTGACCTTGAAGCAGAGAACTAGCTAATAGTTGCTCACACTGGCAACAATCATCATTATGAATATAAACATTTGAAAGGAAAAGGTGAAAATTTGAAAGTAACCTTCAGCAGAGGTGAAAACAAAACTAAGGGCAAGATTTGCCAACAAGCCAAGTATTGCACAGAAGGCCAATTCTGAACATTAAAAAGGACCCAGCAGGAAATCATTAAATCTGAGTTATCAAATGGCTTTATTTTAATTTGGTAGCTAGGATGTTCATTAACAATGAATAGATTGAGGAAAATATCAGTCTACAGCTTCCAGCACAGCTTAGATAATAACTGTGTTAACCCAGTCAAATTGCTTTGGATGCTCACATGCTATTTAGAGACAAAAGCTGATGCAAAGGATAACATTTCCTGTATTGTCCTAGTGACTTAGATACCTCTAGAGGCAGATCCATAACTGAGCTCTGGTACTTGTTTGTTGTTTCCATGATTTACTCTTCACAGCTACTTTTTGATTTTTAGAAAGTGACCTGTAGCTCATATGGTTGCCTAGGAATACCTCCATATGACCTATGCCTAGAAGGTGGACAGTCCCCTATTCCCTATAATCACACCATGTTTCAGCCACTGTTTAGAAGGGCCTAGAGCCATGAATATTTTTGCTCCTGCAAGGGATATACATGAAGCAAGGGGAAATGACTATGCCTTATGCATGTCTTGTACTGTGATATTTAGCAGTGCGTTGGGATGGCTGTAGGAGCCATGCATTTAGTGGGGAGGCAGGAATGGGGGCATATGCAGTCTGGTTGGCATGTGTAATCTGTGGCTTTTGGGATGTGTTTTTCAGGGAAGAAAATCTTACCTAGAAGCCAACCAGCAGGCAGGCTAACTGCACATTCCTTGTATGAAGCATTTTCAGAAAGTAGACATTGTCCAGTCGAAGAAACTTGGCTTCAGTGTCTGTGAACAGGTATTCAGCATACAAATAGCCACTGGGTTCATGGCATATATTCCATGTCTGCTAATGTACTCTCCTGCAGTTTAGGAGATGCCCATCTGCACCTTTGATGCCCATCTGCCTCATTATTCAACTAAAAACCATTTAAATGTCTGGTCCTATTTCTTCTTACCCATTTTACATAGGTAAATTATATGGATAAGGCCCAGTTATTAGGACTGTGCAAAGCTTTGGTTGCTATTTGATTCAGCAGAGGTTTGGCCCAATTTGGCAGCTGAATCTCTGAATCTGAATTGAATCAGGAGACCCTTTAATCTCTCTGAATCAAACTGGAACCCTCCAAATCCATTCAGAGAGATTTGATGATTCGTGAACTCATGAATGCTGAGATGGTGGGGCAGATGAAGTGTCCCATGGGAGCACGGGGGGATCCCCAGCGTGCTTGGCAGCAGACCCAGAAGTGGACCAAAAGCAGTTCCAGTCTACTTCTGGGTCTGATATGGAGCATGTGGGGGACCCCCCTCCAACCCCTGGCTTGATGACTGGTGCTTCCTGGATCTGGAGGGGCACTCGGGGTCCCCCCACGGCCAACCGCTTAGCCGGGGAGGTGCAGGGGGGGTCCACCGCTGAGCACATGGGGATGCTCCATCCACCCCACCATCTCAGCACTCACAAGCCGCACCTGGTACGTCAAGGTATGTAGAAAAAACATTTAAAGCCATGTCTATGGCTGAATCACTGATTTTCCGAATCAGCATCAAATCTTCAGATTCAGCCGAATTGAATTGGGACAGTGATCCAAATCAATTAATCGAATCACTGTCCTCTGATTTGGGCCAAATCTGAATCCAAATTGAATATGGCTTGTTTCGCACATCCCTACCAGGGTGAACTAATGCTAAGCCTAACAAAGGTGATTAGGCTAGTGAGGAATTGAGGGTAGAGAGACAAGGAAGAGCATAACGGCAAAGATGGCAAACTAATAACAATGAATCTCCTAGATGATATGACGGTCTAAATTGCTAATGGTCAAGAATGAGGCTAAAACAGAGCCAGTAACATCAATACAAAATCAATAAAAAAAGGTGAATGTGGTTCAAATTGCTACAGAAAATTCCCAGGAAAATATTTATCTTATGACATAACCAGAATCTTAATGGCATAGGTCTGATGATGCAGTGAAAGAAAGGAAAAATAGTGCTAACATATTGCAACTTAGGATACAGAAAGAAGAGCACAGACATCCTCAGACACAAACTGGTAGAGGCAAACATGGATGGTAATCAAAAGGCATCAGTTACCTGACTGGCATAAGAAATATTCCCTTATAATTTTGAATGTAAGAGAACCAGTATTATTAAAATTATTATAGATTTTAGGTGAAGTAAATTTTCCCATGTATACATTCTCTTGGCTAAACACAGCAGAAAATTGCTTATAACCCCGCCTGATCATGAACACAAATATTCAGAATATTATATATATCATACATGGTTAATAATTCATTTTTGAGACTGATGAAGAGAAGGTTATAAAATCATAGATCAAAAGTTATATTGCTGCAGTGTCCTGCTTTGTCAATGTAATTTCAAGACCTCAGAATGACAAGGAAAAAAAAATAATCAAACGATGACTGTTGGAATAGAATTATTCATTCTTCCATCCACCTTTTGGAATTTGAAAATAACATGTGGGAGTAGCTTGAAAAGACAAACAGTGGTGAATAAAGCAGCTTCAATGTTAGCATGTGGAGAATAAGAAAGATATAGGCATGTTTATAAATCAAGACAACAGCCACAGCACAGATGGATTAGCAGGTGGTGAAACAACAGATGACATATAGAACACTGATGCTGAAGAAATATGACCAGGTTCAATAGTTTGGACAAGCTCTAATTCAACATGGCACACTCTGGAAAGTTGATAGCATATAAAATACCTCAGGGACATTTCTGTCCCACCCAGGTTCCTGGCTAGCCACTAAGACTAAAGAGGATAAGTAATTAAATTCCAATAATTGTTAGGATAATAAACAGTAAAGTTGATCAATTGCTCACATTTAGTGGCGTAATTTAAAATGGTTTATCACAATCAATTATGCAGGTTATGACTGAAAATTGGTGGATTATGCGGCTCAATTAGGGATGTTCAAACTACACCATCACATTGCCACAGTTCTTGATGCAGCATTGGGTCAAAAATTAGAGTTTTAATACTGGGAGAGGAAAAACTACTTGTTATGCAAAGGGTCCCCTCCCCTCCCTTTCTAAGACAGAGGTATTGGTGAATTCCTTATGGATGAAGCCAAAAACAAATTTTAGCCTTGTGATAGATTAGTGGCAAGTAAACAGAGCAGCTGAAATATCAGTCATAATAATTAAGGTGGAAGTAGATGGCTTTTCCAGATTGGTAACCTTCATCAAACAAATACAGGATGAGATCATTTGAGTACAGTCTGGAAGAATTATGAAATGAAAAATAAGTTGAGTAAATCAACAAGAATGTCAGGTGATATTCAGAAGCAAAGATGGAGGTTTCTTTTTTAATTTACTGAAAAGGCATGCTCTATTCCCGTAAGGATAAAGCTCTGAGGACTCCTTGCCAAGAAATGTGCCCAGTTACAAAGAGAGAGAGAGGGAGCAGAACTGATTTCTTGGTACAACAGAGATAATATTTTTTATTTACAACCGCCCCCCACCCCATTTTTGCACAAAATAATGTGCAGAAGAAAGTCTCGCTGGTTGTAGCCATGTTGGTCTAAAGACATAGGCAGACAAGGTTCTTTGGGTAGATGTGATATCTTGTATTAGACCAAGTAAATAAACATTGGAAACATTGTTCTTTGCAAGCTTTCAGGCACAAACACCCTTCCTCAGGCATATGGAGAGTCTGCACAGCAGAAAGTATATCATTTTGAGATTGAGGGGTTTCAGCTCACTGGGTGCCATCTGGAATATCCATTGGCAAAGGTAACGAGCATGTATTTTGCAAAGGATAAGATTCTAACACTAACAACAACTTGAGCGGGGAGGACTCATTTTCAATATAAAAGGGTTGTAATATTAACTTTCCTGGCATCCATGTAAAGGTACAGTGTAGAAACGCTAGCCAGTATACTCATTCAAGTAGTCCCTTTGCCTTCCATAAACTCTCTATGGACCTGGTCCAAAGTACGATAAAGTCACTAAAAAGAGACCCGTTTCTTTTCATGGGCTTTGGATCCAGCCCTACAAATGTAAAGTGAGAAAAATCTGCTCCGTGTTGTGAAGTCACGTGAAATATTAGCATATGGTGCACTATACATAAAGTTGCTAAAGCACACTGGGAAATTGAAAATGCACTGGCTCAGTCTACTCTTACTTTGCCCTATTACCAACCCCATGACATTTGACATTTTAATGCTACTTTAGCTTGTAACCCTGTTTGCTTTTCTTCTAATGTGAACCAAAATTAGAAACAATCAAAAAGAAGAGAATGAAAAAATGTTGGATACATTTGTTTTACAACAGGTTGGCTTCATTTTGGTTTCACACTTTTATTACTCTGACACATGCATATACACAGCTATTTTTTACTATTTAAATAGGTTCCTTTAAGGTCCCACTGTCAGTCACCATAGTATCTAAATGCCTTCTGGCAGATCACTACGTGACCACCCAGATCAAGTGAGGTTCTTATTATCTTCTTTCCCATTTTAATCCTTAGATGTGATTTGTGTCAAATCCCAAAGTAGATTCTGTAGCAGTTGGTTGTCTTCTATCTTTACAGTAAGTAATGATTATGTATTTTGCTACCATTAAGTGAAATGATTTTGCATACTAAGGGCTACATGTTCAAGTCCCTTGACTCGTATATCTGCATGCAAATCAGGATGTATACTTGTTCCACAGTACACGGCACATAAGAATTGAACAAATAGGAATATTTCTGTAATGATTTCTAAATTGTCACAGAAAACAGTAGCATGAAAGGGGTAGCCCTCACCAGAATTAGGGGCATATGATTGATAATATATTAACAGGTGAGATGCTCTCCCCTCCCACCCCTTCAAAATGGCAATAGTGAATGGGGAAAGCAGGCTATGCCACATTATGTACTAGGGTTCTCACCTCTTTTTAACCCTTTGCATAGCCTGTTTTTTGCTTTTGTAATATCATACTCCTATCCCCTTTCTTCCTTTACCCCTTACAATGAACTTGTTGAAGCTATTTGCTGTATTTACTGAACAAGGTACATCTCAAGATTGTAAAGATAACAGAATGCATTCTTGGTACGTGAACTGTGGGTGTTTTGTGATTCTATATAAGCAAGATTCTCCATATTTGTTGCCAAAGGATGGGGGAGGGAGGGGAAGCTGGCTAAATGGATCTGATGAGAACAAAACACTAACAGAAAATGTTTATTATTCATATCCTGAGCTAGGATTAGTCATTATCATCACTGTATATTTAGCACTTTTGAGGTTGACTAATGATAAAAAAAAAAATCTATAATATTACAGAAATGCTGTGTATGTGGTCAGATCATTTCAGTTAGCTGATGCAGTCTTTGGCAGCTGTCTTCAAAGAGCAGTTCTAAGCTTCATTCCAAGCTCTTACTCAATAGTTTAGGTAGGATCAGCGGTTATGAAAGCATTACTCAGATGTAGTGCATCTCCTGACTATTTTTTGGCAAAAATTAACCCAATATTTTTTACAGGGCATCATTAAAAAAAGTAATATTAAAATAAGTCATTTGGAGCTGAATGATCACAAAAGTCCTTAGGCTTCATAAATATCTTCAATTTACTTACATCCTGAAAAAGCAATAACATATACACAACAGGAAGAGATGGATCCTGATACATCTTTTTTCCTTCTACGTGTGATTCTGAAGAAATTACAATGATGCAAACATTTTGAAAACACAAGTGCTGACTGGCCAATGGGATGGTTGGACTCTGAAAGCTGTTGACTGGACTGAGCACATTGGGATATAAGGCACACAAACCTATAGGATCATAGGGAAGTAGGGCTGGAAGGGACTTCATGGCTAAGTACGGACAGTTAAAAAGCCTGACGCTGAATCCATTTGATTTTCACACGTTACTCTAAGCTGTGTAGATTGAATGAAGAAGCAACTGAACAGACTTTTGATTCTGGAAATGCAGCCACATACTTGCAGTGGCCCAGGCCAGAAGCCGGGGGGTGCTAGAGCACGGCTCCCTGCTTGGCTGGAGTGGACAGCTTGGGCCAAGGCTAGCCTGCCTACCCTGAGAAAGGGGTTTGTGGGGGAGGCACAAAGCATCCTGGGATGCTGAGCAACTGTGAGTTAACTTGAATCTGGAGGGGATCTGGGACAGAAGTTCAATAAACTGATTTGCCATTTTGAAAGCAGTTTATGTGCACTGGTCTTCTGTCATGCTACAGATTTGAACTGGTTTCCAGTCACTTATACCAGTTGATGTGTAATTTCTGCCCCTGACCCATAAAGTCATCTAGTCCAGCCCTCAGTTCAAGGTATCATCATCCCTGACTAAATTTTCCCTGCCAAGTTTCAAACCTGCTTTGGAAAGTTTCCAAGTGTGGATATTTCATAACTCCTTTAGGTAGGCTATTCCAATGCCTGAACACCTTCATAGTCAGAAAGTTCCTCCTAATCTGCAGCCTAAATTTCCCCTGCTGAAGCTTGAGGCTGCTACTCTGTACAACTACAGAGAAAAGCCTATCTCCATCCTCTCTATAGTCACCCTTCAGGTATTTGAAGACTTTTATCATATTCCCCCTCAGTCTTCCCTTCTCTAGGCTAAATAACCCTAGTCCTTTCAAACTTTCCTGGGAGTTTCATCTCCCAGGCTCCTGATCATTTTTGTTGCCTGGTTCAGGACTCTTTCCAAACTATTCATGTCCTTAAAATATGGGGCCCAAAACTACATACAGTACTCCAGGTGAGATCTCAGGGGATGAATGGAGAGGATGAATTAGAAAGGGCTTTGGTAATATTGAAGAAGTATATAGGTGACAATTAATCTCTCACAGGGATGGATTTCCCTCCTACTCACACCCTTTATTTTATTTAGCACAATTGATGGGAGTGGTTAGTCCTATACCCTGAGTTTGTATATGTACCTATATGAATCTCTGGGTGACTTTTTTGTGCTCCATGGTAAATAAGCCATGTAGGTTTCTAAAGAGTATGGAAGAGTACTACTTTACTGTCTCCCTCCTGCACTTTTTAGGTACATCTATGCATTCATTAATGCACTGTAGTTACAGCACATTACATTTAGTAGTTGGTTAACCAAGTACTCAGTCAAAGTGCAGCAGCTCAAGCACCCCTGGGGAAGACTAGGACCAATGGTTACAAACTCCTGGAAGGCCACTTCCAGCTTAATACCATGAAAAACTCCTTCACAGTCAGGGTGTCCAGACTGTGGAATAAACTCCCTCCAGAGGTGGGGCAGTCATCTACGCTGGAGGTTTTCAAGAGGAGACTGGCCAGTCACCTCACTGGGGTCACCTAACTCCAGTTGTCTTCCTGCCTAAAGTGGGGGTGGGGGCTGGACCCGATGATCTGCAAGGTCCTTTCCAGTCCCTTACAATCTATGAATCTACTGCACAGTAGTGCCAGTGTGGGTTTTTAGTGATGCTTACCGTGCACTAGCCTAATACTACTGCGCAGTAGCATATTAGCACAGTTTTTGCCTGGCACACTGCTGTGCAGTGTTATTAGGCTACTGCACAGTTAGCGTCTCATGTAGACTCACCCTTTGTGTTTTACAAAGACAAAAAAAATGACTTTTTACCTTTCAGAAGCCTTGAAAGCATTAGCTTATTCATACTTCTTTATAGCAGAGGCCAGATAATCACACTGCAAGGGAAAAGCAACATTCAAATGCCTCAGAGAAAATATGCAGTTAGATGAATTCCATGTGAACAATAAAATAAGAGTATGAGTGGAAAGCAATTCATTCCTTTTGAGACTCATCTTTTTTAATGCACTATTTCCACAGGATCTTCTAATTGCTTCTTGTGGGACTGAAGTGTTTTCCTTACAACCATGGTATATAAATCTGTTACCTTGGTTAGTAGGTCATTCTTCTGCTTTAGTATTTTGGAGTTTGAGAAATTACTTTCTTATGTTTCTTTCACTTTGATATTTTTCACTTTGATATCTTATATTTCATTCTTCATGTTGATATTATCAACATAATTTAAACCTACACAATGCTGTGAAGTTATATCTATACTTTCTTATTATACTGTGGGAACAGCAATGAAATCTGCCTCCTAATCAGTCCTGAGGTCTATGTGGAAGCAGGAAGATGTGCTATTAATTTTTCAGCGAGAAATATCCAAAAAACTAGCAAGAATTAATTTCCCATTGCCAGCCATATTTCTTCTCTAGTTATAATATCTTTGCTAGAACTGTGTTTAAATGCCAAAGGAAGAGAGAGAAAAAAAAAGATGGGAAAAAGTAAACAATAAAAGCAAAAAATGCCATCACTATGGTTAACTAAGGAAAGAGACAATCAGATACAAATGCTGTTATTCCTAGTTCTACAGCCCTCACTGCCCCAGAAGTGCCAGATCCCTGCATGCAGCTTGTGTAAGCTTCTGCCAAAATTATAGTCTTTGCACTCAACGTCCCATATTTCCTCCCTGAGTGTGCACAGAACACCAAGTGGGGAAGGTTGCACTGCAGTGTAATGAGGTAAAGCCAAGGCTCCAGTCATTTTATGCCATAGCTGGTGGGTGCACCCAATCAACACGTGTATCCCTCAAGGGAAAGCAGCAGTTTATGATGAGTTCAGGTGGTAGTGTACATCAACAGGCTAGTCCTTACCACTCTAGCCAAGTTGCAGTCAGGTAGAAGTAAAATGAACCATTGATCCCAACTTTAGAGGAGGGGTAGAATTTAATTCCAGTTGAGAATCTGAATCTCTACTTCTTTATGGGGCTGAACCGGAGTGCTGGGGGGAGGGGAGAGGAGAGGTAGGGAAGGGGGTGGCTCAGTATATTTAAAGCTGTAACCAAGCACAAATTTAAAACTGGATTTGCATTTTCTGATTTTTGGATATTTCAAAGCTGGTGTTGCAATCCATCTTGAGTTCCAACACAATCCTTTAAAAGCAGATTTTCTGGTATCCTCTCAGCACAACTCTTTCTTTTCATATTTACAAACAACACGAAGATTTAAGGCCTCATTGGCAATTCAGGTCTATTGCTTTCTGTAGCATCTAACAAAGCAATAGACCTGAGTGTACACACACACATATACATATACACATATACACATACATACATACACCCATATAAGTATACATACATATATACATACATATACATATATATATATATATGTGTGTGTGTGTGTGTGTACGTACACTTTCACTCCTGCTTCACAGAACTCTAGTTTAAGTTGTTAAATGTTCTTCTATTCAGAACTGGGCTGATCAATCACTTTTAATGAATAATTTATTAATATAGTTTCATCACTTTAACTCTTTGTAAAATGGTCATGAGCAGACTAGCTAATACTTAAAAGCATTGTTATTAAAATTATTTATGAATTTCTTCAAATAAATTAGGTGGTATTATGTCTGCTCTTCGTTTGGAGGACCGATGCATGCAGTAAGGATATCTAATATCACTTTTGAGTATAACTGAGGATACCTAATATCACTTTTGAGTATGCTTTATTTAAAAATTATCTTTAAAAGTAATCATCAATGGTCAAAAATATCATTTTGGGAATGTTTGCATTATTGACATGTATCCCTGGGAATGTCTGAAGAAAGTCAGTATGAAGGGCTCTTGAGTATGGTCAAATAGAATTTTTGGCTATCCTTGGAAAATTACTGCTGTCACTTGATCAGCTCCAAGTCATAGATCCATAACTTTTCAAGATGGACGAGACAATTAAATCATCTAGTCTGACTTCTGGTACACTGGGACCATGCAGTTCCACCCAGTTGCAGAAGCCCAATAACTTGTGTTCAGCTAAAGCATGTCCTCTAAAAAGGTATGGCTCTTGATCTGAAGACACCATCCCATTTCTCTTGATGTACTTCTGTATGGAAGAGTTCAGACCTGGGCAAGAGCAGCAACTGAAGCAATTCAGGAACTTTAACATGAATGGTGAAATGTGACTGGATGCTGCTGCACTACTCATAACCAGCATGCTTCAGGCAATGCATAAAGGTCAGAGGACTGTGAAGGCCATGGGAATCTTTTCTCTGACATAAAAAAAGCTTTTGGATCAGGCCTCGCCCAAGAGCTGTTGTGGTTGCAGCTGATCATTCCTGAGCATTTTAAAGAGTTTAAATTGAAAAGCTTTTAAGAGTATGAGAAACCTAAATCATAAAGACATTGCTTAGTCTTAAATAAAATCCAAGCTGACCCACTGGAGCTATGGCATGCTATAAAAGCAAGGAGAGTGAAAGCAATTAAAATCTAACTGAAATTCCCCCCACTCCATTTACAACAAGCTCCTTTATCATCCTCTAGGTTACGCAAGAGGAAGAATTAAAGACTCCAGGTGTGTGTTTTAGAACCAATTTGCCTTTGTTGCCGTACATATTTTCAGTGCTTATATAAGCAGCAGTGATTGACTCAGCTGGTAGAAGTGAATACAAAATCATCACTCATCCCTGCTTCACCAGTGTAATGGACGTTCAGAGATCTTAAATTTAATTTGAGGTTTATGAAGTTAAGGGCTAATGTTAAACGTAGCATGCTGTAAATAAAGACTAGATACCCGCAGGGAGGGTGTGAGAATTTAAACAAAGCAAATGATTGCTATTATTTTCTTTGTAAAACAATATCATTATGGTATTTCTGGCAGGCCCTCTGTGACATTTTGGGGGACACAAATCTTAGATTTAGTGAGCTCTGTCCTTTATATTGGTACACCAGGAATCAGGCTCTGCTTTTTTATGGTTTGGAACACTTTGCCGACAGTCTTGCATTATTTAATTACAACAATTTTTAAAGTAGAAGGCATATTTCCTTTAAGTGTTGTTAATAGAACTCTATGAATGTTGTTTAAAAATAATAAAAAGCAAAGAGTGTATATTTATTATCCCTTCATTGCCCATTCACAACTCCCAGGAACCCTAAATGAATCCGAGTACATGGATTGTTTACAAATACTTGTATCGGGCTGCAGATACTCTGAACCAATGCACACAAACACCTAAGCAGTAACTATTGTTCATATATTGCCAATAGGCTTTTATGCTGCACAAATAGAATTATCCTCTGAATGGTTTACTGTCCAAAAACCCAATGATCCTTTGTCTCCCAGGCTAGGACCATCAATTTAATTACAGATGTTGAAATATGTACTTAGGGTTGGAGGCGGGGGTTGTTTCTTTTTAGGTTTCTTTTTTTTTCCTCTTGTGGTTGGTTTTAGAGGATAGAATGATCAGCAACATTCTTTGCCATTTTAGGGTCGAATAATGCAAGAAAATTTGGAAAATTTGCAGAAAAGGTTGTGCAAATAGTTAATTCTGCTGCAGACAAACGCTCGCTCTCTGTTGCAAGGTATGCACAATCTCGAAATGAAACCCGTTTATATCATGACCTTCATTTTGGTCATCATCACCGACCTGCGGGTCTCCAATTCCATAAGAAGAGCACCTAGAAATATAGCTAAAGAGCCATTCTTACCCCGACGTACTCTCTGTAGAATGAGCATAAAGCAGAACACTCTTTTTGTGAATATCGAATGATGTTGATACCGGACAAAAAAAGTATTGTGTGATCATGTTTGCTCAGAAGTCTAGACATTGTAAAGAAACGTGAAAAGATAATGTTTATAGGATTTCAGGCTTCACTGCAAACATTTCACATTGATCTAGTAGGAAGAGTGATGGGCTATTTATCTGGAAGAATTTACTTCTAAAGTGCACCATTGTACACCATTTAGTTTCAAACTGCTTCCAGTGGAGAGCCTATGTAGGTTTTCTCTTTATTGTTTGCACTGATCAGAACTAGCATGAAATATCCATTCATGCCTTTTCAATCACACTTCAATTTGCTTCTGCTTGCAACACTCTCTTCTCTTTTGATGGCTTGAAGTCTCTTCAGGAATCTTCTAAAATCCTCCTCTGTTTGGTCCAAGTGATATAGCTTTTTCAGATGCTCCCCCCCTCCCCCCCTTGTTAATTGTAGGTAAATTGCTCCTGGTTTGGAAATGTCTTTGTACACTGAGGACCCATTCTAGTGAAGGTACCATATGCCCCTGGATTATATTAAGTTGAAATACATCAAGCCAAAAAGTTTTTAAACCACAACATCATTATTTTAAGCTTCTGCACAGATTATGAGAGTTTTGCTTAAAGCACAGTACTCTAAAAATAGCTGTTTTGGCAATTTGGACATAATTACAGTGAGAAAATGAATCTGCAGAAATTGTTTTCTTAACAGGAGTAAAGCAATTAGTTTTTCAGTTGAGAAGCGTGGAGTGTATAAGTGCAAGAAATGTCAATATCATAAACTTGGATTTTGTTTTAATTGAAGGAATTATAGACTCAATTGGCATAAATGGAACAAACTGAAAATATGCATGAATTGCATGATGGAAAAAAGTATGACTTTTATGATATTATGTATGTAATACTGATGAAGGATTAGATCCAAGGATTAGGGATATTTCCCCCCTCAACCACAATTTAGTAGTTGAGGAGATACGAAGGTTATTCTATCCTACTTTTTGCCTTCTTTCAATCCTGGAAATGCCAGGCTCCAGTCTATTTCTCTGCTCTAATATAGAGAAGCCTCAAAGCTTTTCTTCGTTATATAAGCTTCCCAAAAAGCCATGCTGATTGGTTGGAATTATGACAACACCTCACCTGGGGCCATGTTGCCTATACTATCTGTTAGGAAAGAAGAGGGTTATAAATATTAAAAATATTAAAAATTAGTCATCCTGTTATATTCAGTGGTAAAAAAAACACAAGAAAATATTGTAAGTAAAAGAAGGGAAGAACAAAAAGCAGACATTTCAAAATATCCAGTTTTAAAACCAGTATTATCTGAAAATTCTTTTTTCCCCCCCACAAATTTGGTTATCCATTTTTCAGTGAGCCCTACTCTTACACAGGTTTTTACAGTGTTGTAAATATGGCAGGACACACTTACATGGGTTGTCAATGGTAGCATCAAAGCCATGAACTATGTAATGAGCCTTTTCTGTCTGCATTAAAAGATTAGCACTGGAAATACATTTTCCATAAGAATATTTTTTTCTTCAGAAAAAGCATGTCGTTTCAATATTAAAGGCATTTTTACACATGTAAGCGCCATGTTGCTTGCAGTTGTATAAGCAGCGAAATGCGCATCAGTGCTGATAAAATGGCAGCGGCGCACTTTTGAACTACAACACATGGTGTTTTAATTCAAAAGCACACTGCAGCCATTTTATGTGCGATGATGCACATCTTGCTGCTTATACAACTGCACACAGTGCAGCATGGTTTGCATCAGCTCGTGTGCAGAGCAGACTCGATTAATCAAGTCTGCTCCAAAGCGTTGGATTTCCAGTGTGTCATGGGACAAAAAAATATGTATGTTAATGCCCTAAAACTCTCTGTAGACACACAATCATCCAAGGACCCTGAAGACTCTGTCTCTCTAAAATTTAAGATTTACATAAAAAAAAATACACACTGAATCTGATTGTTTTAAACACAACTCTCTTTAATGAACAAACACTGTTTGAAAATTGAAGAGGTCACCTGGGTAGTTTATAGACCATAACTGTCAGGAGAAGTGATGCGAGGGAATGACTGCTCGTTTATTTATCCTTGACGAGTGTGTCACTCAAGCTATCATAAAAGTGCTGTTGCTGCACACCACATATTGATTTCAATATAATTGATTTAGGTGAAAAGCTGTTCTGTAAGCGATGTGTTTTTTAAGCAAGCCACCAACCATGATTCGCATATTTGAAAGTTAAAATCAGTGGGGGGAAAAAAAAAATTCATAAAATGTATTACATCTACAGGGGAAACTCTTCTGTCACTGATGCTCATTTCTGTGTCTCTGACAGAAAAAAAAATCAGAAAACTGCTGGCATAACCATAAGTTCATTCTTCTTTTAAAATACTATTCAGTCTACGCAGGGGACACCAAGTGCAGGTGCTTAAGAACTCAAAATCGGGCTTGAAGTAGATCTGTTTTGCAGCCTAAAGTGGGACTTATGTAGTGTATTATTTGTATAGCAAATTTTGCCAGATAGAAATAAGCAGCTCACAAACTAACTCGTTGGAACTATTCTCTTGGTAGTGTTACTCATGCAAAGGACTACTTTACCCTCAAGCAATGCTACTAAAGCGAGTGGGACTACTTGGTGTCAGGTACTACTACATCGAGGGCATGTCTACATGTGCATTAACATGCTTTAGTTAATGCACATTAAATCTAGTACCTCTGGGTGCCTGTACATGAGCACAGAGGCTGCTCCAATACACTGTAATTACAGCACATCAGAGCAGACTCAATTGAGTTTGCTGGAGCATGGTGATTACCGTGTTCCAGCCTGCCTCCATGTCTCATGTATCAATGTCTCCATACTTCAAAATGGCAGTGGGGGGTGCTTGAACTAAAGCTTATTGAACAAGCTCCAGTTCAAGCACCTCTACTACTATTTTGAAGCACGGGGGCACTAATACTTGAGATGCTGTGTTAATTTAATTAGAGTGGCTCTCAGAGTCACTCTAATTAAATTGTCTCCCCTTTCAACCCTTGGAACATGTGTAACAGTGGCTGGATCCATTGTGACATACTAAGAAAATGCGCGTTAGCTTGTCTAAGTGAGCATTGATGAAAGAGCTTTTTTTTTTTTTTTTAGTGAGACTTTAATGCACATTGAAATAAGCTAATGCACATTAAAGCACATGTATAGATGAGCCCAGAAAGTAAGTATGGAAGAAACAGATCCCTAGTTCTTTAATAAAGTTTCACCTGATTTGACTTTTTAAAATAACTGTTAAAACCTGTAGTTTATTATTATTTTTCCTTGAATTTTTTTAGCACTGTCTATTATAGTTCTGCCACTGTACAGTGACACTTGTGTCATAGCATATGTTCAAAATCACTGGCTGTTCTCTACTCTATTATATATAGACAAGAACTCTGTCTGTTTTGTATATTATTAGGGATATTTGCATAAGAAAGGAAATTTTTGGAACAGATGATCTCTAGAAAAAAAATAGGGTGAAATTCACTTCTGTAGGCAACCAGCCCAAGTTCTACAAGTTCTTCTAGCTTGAAGGCTGGTATTGAACTGAAGTGGTGCAAAGACTCCCAGCTGCCTCACTACAAAGGTGAATTGTACCTGTATGGCAGCATATTCTTTGTTTCTTAATATCGCCAAATCAAAACTAGTTTTCTTTGTCGGAATCATACTATACTCAGACAGAAGTTATTAGTCTTAAGACGAGGGATACCTGAGTAGAAGGTTGTGTTTTATTTACCTGGTTAATCGTGTCTTAAGTGTCACATCTGCCAGGGGTGATACAATATATCAGGATATCCATTCTAATGCCAGGTTGCCCTCTCTGATGCACACCCCAACAGAAACTGATGGTCAGGCCCAGTAATTCACCCCTTCTGGAGAATGGCTGGAGACTCTGAATGATATGGGGCAGAAAAAGAGGAAAGTCCCCTGACTTCCCTAACCTCTTCAAAAATAAGCCACTGTGTCCACCCCTAATATACCTAGGGCAGCGAGACTTGTGCAGCACCTAACTTATGATGCCCCCCAGAGTTGCTTCAGAAATACCTGTTAGCTTCCCAGGGAGGTGGTAGAAGTAATTCATGTTAAGGAGTTATTTGCTGGGACATCAAATTCTGGGGGAGGAATGTAACACCCCCACATACTTGGGTTGTATATTGTGTTTTTTTGTATGTTTTTTATGTGGGCAAGATGGCCGCTGCGTTTTGGCCATGTGCTCAGCACATGGCAAGCTGGAGCCTGTATCTGGAGAAAGTACGTAAAACCCCCTGGCCTCATTAGACAGGGGAAACAGAGGATTCTTCAGGCTGGTTGGTTGGGAGAGGAACTGGAGTGTGGCGCTCCCTGACTGGACAAGGCCAGGGTGATGTCATGCAAAGGGATGTAAGGGGAGCTTGGCTGGTTTGGAAGGGAGAAGCTGCTAAGGGCTGCTGAACAGTGACGTTTCCTCCAAGGGAGAAGGAGTTGCAGACAAGAAAAAGGGAAGCTCAAGTAGCGGGGGAAGGAGAGAGGGAGAATTGTCCCAGTGTCCGGGACTCCTCTCTCCTCCATTTCTTCCCTTTTGTTCTTTTGAAGTTTAAAGGGACTAATACTAGGGAACAGAGTATTGGTTCTTTGCGTTTCCTGTTTCCAGTTTAAACCAGGTTGAAACCTGGGAGTTTCTATTCCTGACAGTTTGGGCTGGGGTTGAGGTTTGCAACTTTCTGCTCCCAGTGGAGCTGTGATCCAAACTACATGTAGCTCAGGTCTAGACAGTAGATCTGGTCTTTCCCCTTGTTTCTTTTGATGGTCCTTTGCTCTAGTCCAGCTGTGTGGTTGGGCCAGCTGTAACCATTAATCAACCTGGCTCCTTTTGGAGTTTTTCTTGCAGTTTCATTTAGCAGGCCATATAACCCAGCCAAGAAGTTTTGGGGTGTGTGCATGGTGTCTGGAGCCACAGTCACTCCCCACATGCACATATTGCTCTTCGAAGAATGGTAGCATGCCATGGAGAGGCTGTGAGGGGCCCCTTGCACAGCGGAAGGACCCACACTCTCTAGCACCTTCCCCTAGCACAGCACAATCTATAGACTATGTCTTGTAGTTAGTAGTGTTTTAAATTGAATTTGGTGTTTTCCTCTGTTTTCTGTAATAAATTTGTCTTTTGTGTTTACACTGCTTGTAGAAGCAGGGTTTTATTTATGTGGGATAACCTAGTAATTCATTTAGTGTTTCCCAGGTCATCTGGGTGAGGGCTTGAGCCAAGGTAAAATCTATTTAGTACCCCAAAACTGAACCCATCCCTTGTTGCTGCTGACTGGTGCCCAGCAGAAGGGTTACATATTTTAAAAAATCTATGCTACTTGGATTAAAAAAAAAACTCCAAATGCATATTTTGAGTATTTCTGTTGCTTTCATTTCTGTGGTATTTCATTTTTCTTCCATCATAATGTTTCTTGTTTATAAGAATAAAAATGCCTACCAAAAAAACAACCTAGAGAAAATTGTTTAGTCTTCATTTTTTGGCCATGGTCTTTACTTATGATAGTAAGCCTATGAGCAAATAATTTGAACTATACCCTGCTCATGCATCACTGATTTTAGTGTGCCACCTTCCACAGGAACATAGGAAAGTAGGGCTGGAAAGCACCTCACAAGGTCATCTAACCCACCCCCTTGCTTAAAGCAACGTTATCCCTGACAAGTATCTGTCAAACAGTCTCCTCTTGAAAACGTCCAGGGATGGAAATTCCCTGACTTCTTTAGGTAGCCTATTCCAGTCTGGTCCAAAACATCCTTCTAATCTTCAACCTAAATTTTCTCTGCTGCAGCTTGATGCCATTGTCCCCAGTGGTCTCAGAGAAAAGACCATCTTCATCTTCTCCATCACTGACTTCCATGTATTTAAAGACTGTTAACAAATCCCCCAAGTTTTGTTTTCTCCAGACTTAATAATCCTAGTTCTTTCAGACTTTTCTCAAAAGTTATGCTTTTTAGGCCTCTAATCTACTTTTGTTGCCCTTCCCTGGACTTTTCCCAATATGTCTATATCTTTCCTGAAGTGTGGGGCCCAAAACTGTACACAGTAATCCAGAGGAGATCTCATCAGTGCTGAATTGAGTGGAAGAACCACTTCTCTTGTTTGGCAAGTGACACTCCTGTTAATACAACCAGGATGCTGTTGACCTTTTTTTTTGCAAACAGAACACACTAGTGGCTCATATTCAGTGTAATGTCTACTATAACCCTTAGGTCCTTCTTTGTGGTACTGCATCTTAGGCAATCATTCCCCAGTCTGTATTTGTGCATGCAATTTTTTCTTCCCAGTGCAGGACTTCACATTTGTCCTTCTTGAATCTCACCTGGTTGATTGTGGACCATTTCCCCAGTCTATCCAGGTCATTCAGGATCCTAACCTTACGTTCCATGCATAAAAAATTGCGGAGTTAGTGCATAAGGTATATTGAAAAAGCTTGTTTAGCAGCTGAAGGACTTGTTTTGTGCCTAAAGACTCATTGCCATGAACAAGGCACAACTTTTACATTCAAATTAGTCAAAGCTTTAGTCTTACTGGTGTTTCCCATAGTCAAATGTTTAATTTTAAACTGTTATTTTTATCCACTGATGTTCTCCTGGATTTTAAGCAGAAACTACTGCAGACACTTTGTACCCAAACTATTTCAGAAGCTGTGATTGGGAAGTTTTTCCATGTATAGTCAGTGCCTCCTTTTTTCTTTTTCCTTTTTTCATCACCCTCCACAGATTTATTTCGTTCTCTTCCATCTAAAAATATTATTTTGTTTAAGAAGGGGGGGGTGGGGAAATATCTTTGAAACAATTTGCATAATATGTTAATGCTGATATGCATCTAGACATCTGGATGGCATTTTAATATCTCATTCTCATTCAAACAAGTAGAAGCCACACAGATGGTAGAGACAATTTTAAGAGCATTGTTGTAAACAAATAAGGCAGCCAGGAAATCAAACATGTTCCAAGATCGGCATTACCGCCTCAACTGCTTTCTGTGCGAGAGTATGTGTGTGACATGTTTTGACTGCAAGACGAAGCTGCCTTCCGCAGCCTCTGACAAAATGAGAGGCACAAGCAGGGATTTTGAACTGGGATTAGAGATTATTTTAAAGCAAGTGTCAAGAGCAGTTCCTTCTGGAAGACTGAATCTTTCAGAAATCAATATTTACTCAAGGACTGAGAGGCAACAAGGTAGACCCATGGCCACCTGTGGGCTTCTTTTATGCAGGAATACATATATTGTGAAAACAAGATTGGGAAGGTGTAACATTACACACCATTTCCATGCATGTGCCTCCCTTACTGAGAATGCATCTACATGGTGGTGTTCATGGGCCTCACCAGTTTGATATGGTCCTCCTATTTGTTCATAGCTCTTTATGGCTATGGAACAAAAAATCTGATGCAAGAGATAATACTTGGCGTGTTTATTGGCACAAGGTGTTTCTTAAATAAGTTCTACCGCCTTTGCAGCAGGCAGGGTAAAGCCTCTGCTGCTTAAATCAGTGTTATTCTCTTGGCTGTGATGGAGGTATTTAATGGTATTTTTACTGAAATAATTCACTAAGTCATTTGCTTTCTCCTTTGTTATGGCTGCACACAGGCCCGAGGGTAGTATATTTTTTTGTGTGCAGCAACCATGAAATCATAGTTACAGACCTCAGTACATACAATTTTCCTGTCCTTATGGAAGCATCCTTTTTGTCTGGAACTCTGTGGTGCTCAATGAATTCACACTAAAATAGGTGAAAAGTTAAGAATCACAGACTGTATCTTCTGCTTGCAGAATGTATGCGGGGCTATTCAATCTACTATTCACCAAATCAGACATGCAAGCATAAATGGAGGCATCTGATGGAAAAACATGACTGATAGAAAAATTGGACCCCATCCACAACTCACTGAAATCCAGAGGCATGTTACTGACTTCCCTAAGCCTTAGATTAGGACAGCAGAGAGCTTGCGAGCTGGTACCAATTACCAGGTTTATCAAGGGAGCAATTCATAAAAATGAAAATGCTTCCAGTTGTTCCATTTTCCCTGTAAACACAAAAGAAGGCCCTTGGAAATGATAGAAAAAGCTAGCAGTTCTTTATACCAACCTAGACCATGTCCATACACCTTATTTCAAATTTAGTGGCAAAGACTATAGCAACAACATAAAATGCCACAACCCAAATCCATTCTTCTACCAATAATTTAATGTGATCCTATATAAAAAATAACCCTCACTCATGCAAGTCAACCATTCTTGCCGAAACAAACAGTTCCATTGACTGAAATGAAGCTGGTGATCCATTTGGGTTATTGTGATTGAGACAGAATATGCAAAAAAAATTAGCTGATTTTTGGAACTATTCCCCGTGTCCACCCCTCACTTAAAAAAAAGGAAAATGAACATATTATTATGGCAACAGAATGTAATGTTAAATTATAGCTGATTGGCAGTGTGAACACTCTTGCCGTTTCATACCCTGATTCAACAAATTAGACAAATGCATCTCTGGCTTTCTGCTCCTAGGCAGTCCCATTACATTCAACAGGACTAATCACAAAAAACCAGCTATTAGATTAAGTAACCGAATGTATTTTTCCCTGTCATTTTTATAGGAAAAAATAGAATATTTTAACTGAAACTTCCCCCCAAAATTTAGCCTCAGGTTAGGTTTAATGGTCAAAGTTTGGCAGTATTATAAGGAACTAAAAACAAGTTGCTATAATAGGAAATGTAACCTTATCAAGTACTGCTAGCTCTGCTTATAACTCTATAAATGAAACTTTTCTATAGAAAAAGTTACCAAGAGTAAACTTATTTTGCTTGAGTTGGGAAATATGTTTGTATTAGGATTTTATTAATCAACAAGTTGTTGACATTTTTCTAACATATTTGCTGAGACACCAATGATTTCTCATCCTGTGCTCATTAACAAACATTTACTTTAGGGCAGCATGTTTTTTTTATACTCATGGCATGCCTCCATTTCAAAGGCAGGCTGAATTTAGCAGGACCCTATTTCAAAACCTAATTTATCTAATACAACATAAAAAAAACCCAATATAACTCAAAATATGTTTTAGGCAGGTCACAATGCTTTTGAAACTATGAATTCCTATTTGAAATCTCTGGGTTTCTCTCATGAATCACATGTAGGTATTTGCCAACTTACAAGTCCTAGTATTGTATGTACCTAGCAACATCCTTAAAATGGATGTTTTAGGGCGCTATCCAGATGAGTCCAGATGTGCAGTATGTGGTGCTGCAGGCCCATCTGCAGTGCCACACACCACATATGCAGGGGTTCCCTGCACTGCTACTTTGCAGAGCGGGGAGTTTTCTTGACACTGGGATATCCCAGGGTAAAAAAAAAACACGCCAAAAATAAGCAGGGTGGCACATGTGGCAGCAGCACAGGTTGCCCAAATCTGGAGCCTGGCCGGCTCGAGCCATACTCTGGCAACCAACCTGGCTTCCTGACATGACTGCAGCCCAGGGAGCCCCCAGGACCCCAGGTAAGGCTCTGGGGCCAGCACAATTGCTGGCCCCAGCCTCCCTTACCCCACCCAGGATAACCTGCCTTGCACCAGATTGCACGTGGCATGGGTGCTCCCCAGGGACATGTAGCAGTGGCACAAGGTGTCTCACTCATACTTGTCCCCTGAGAAACAAATATCTGCACTCATTTGGATGCGCCTTAAGAGTGCAAAGTAACCCAGGCTGAGAATCAGTGCTTTAGGGGGATTGTCTGAACTTATTCAGCTTATTTGTATTTTGAAACAAAAAGGAGGTGGTACCTAAATGTTTTTAAAATTCTGGCCCTTAGCAGAATACAATGTAGTTCTCGACCTTAAAATTTCAACTTGAAAGCAAGGTCTTTATTTTTAACAGGTACTCACTGCTATGCATCAGCAGTCACAGTTCATAGCAGGAGCTCTCCTGTTTAACAAGAGGAATGTGCCTGGGCTACCTACAGTTCACAGACTTGGAAGTTGTTCTACTTCGTACTCTTCTTCACAGTTCAGCTCACGGACCCCATATTGGACAATGCTGGATATTATAAAGTTACATTTGCATTGCTGCAGGTGGTGGGTCATTTCCAGCTCTGTGCTGATCCCCTAGGTTATGTACAGATGTTACTAATATCTGTACAGATGTTCAGGGAGCTTAGATTGGGCAAAAAAATGGACAACCCAATCTAATGTAGTTCACCTAGTGAGGTGAACTAAGTTAGATTGGGAATGGGTCAACCCAGTCTAATGAACATCTGTACACATCTGGAGCCCAGCCCTGTGACTGGAAAAACCCAATCACCTGTCCCAGCCCCGGGGCTGTGCTTTTTCTATTCCCACCACCCCCACCAGGCTATTTTTATCTCCCTTCCCAAACTGTCCCACATTCTGCTAAACAACCCCAAACCCACCAAGCCCTCTTCAGGCCTTCCTGCCTCCCCCCAGATCCTACCAAGTGTCATGACCCAAAAGGCATGATTGTGTGTGTGTGCTTCGGCATCAGAATTATCCACGTTAAGTTGCAGAGCATTGCACAGGAGTTTCCTGTAGCAAGAGGAAACTCCGGTGCAGGGACCAGTTTCCCGCCTTTTCTGCAGCTTCTTTTGCAGAGTGCATTGCTCGAGTTGCAAGAGGAATGCACGGTGCAAAAGAGTTCCCGCCACCGGTATGCAAATTCGTTCCCTGTGATTGGCTACTGCTAAATTATTCACACGTGGCAGCTAGCAATTGGCCTGTTAGGCGTATAAGAGGCCTGAGCAGTTTCCGCCCAAGCCGAAGAGGACTCCACATCCATCTCGTGGGGACTCTGGGTACACGGCAGGGTAATAGAAACCCTGTGTGAGATCCAGAGGAGCGTGGCGGCCTGATCCACCACCCACCTCTTCCCGTCTTCGAGCGCGACTAATATAAGACGTATTTACGATTTCTACATTGATGGCCTGTTCACCCAGAGCATCCGGAGCTCTGCACCATGGAGCCTAGCAACCTCCACGAGACCGTCTGTGTTGTGTCTGTCTGTAACTGCAACTTAATCAAGCTTTCCAGCCTACACCATTGCCATCTCGGTGTAAGTAAACAATCTTTTAAACTACCGATACGCGTCCGTGCCTAATTCCAGAGCGAAGGCCTTCCCTCCCCGCCCCCGCGTGCCCGGGCTGCTGGCCACAGCCCGCGTGCAGCGCGAAAAAGGGCTCGGGGCGCTCCCGGCCCGCACA
>NW_005841910.1:682125-682671 GCF_000455745.1 Alligator sinensis | reverse complement strand
ACACATACACCCACAGCCCCCCACATCCCCATGCCCCCCCCCACAATTAGGGTTGCCAAGTCTGACTGAAGCTACTCTGGGACATTTTTCCCCCCAATGTGACCTAATTATACATTCAACACATTTGCAACATTAATCTCCCGGATTGCTTTCAATAGTCAACAGGAAATCGATGCTAATTCCGGTAGACTCCCGGGCAATTGGGGAGGGTTGGCAACCCTACCCACAATGGCTTCATTTTAAGCTATTATGCAGTCACCTCTAGATACATGACACAAACCTGTCATGACCCAAAAGGCATGATTGTGTGTGTGTACTTCGGCATCAGAATTATCCATGTTAAGTTGCAGAGCATTGCACGGGAGTTTCCTGTAGCAAGAGGAAACTCCGGTGCAGGGACCAGTTTCCCGCCTTTTCTGCTGCTTCTTTTGCAGAGTGCATTGCTCGAGTTGCAAGAGGAATGCACGGTGCAAAAAAGTTCCCGCCACCGGTATGCAAATTTGTCCCCCGTGATTGGCTAGTGCTAAATTATTAACACGTCGCCGC
>NW_005841910.1:678203-682030 GCF_000455745.1 Alligator sinensis | reverse complement strand
AACAGAAACCCTGTGTGAGATCCAGAGGAGCGTGGCGGCCTGATCCACCGCCCACCTCTTCCCGTCTTCGAGCGCGACTTTTATAAGACGTATTTACGATTTCTACATTGGTGGCCTGTTCACCCAGAGCATCCGGAGCTCTGCACCGTGGAGCCTAGCAACCTCCACGAGACCGTCTGTGTTGTGTCTGTCTGTAACTGCAACTTAATCAAGCTTTCCAGCCTACACCAATGCCATCTCGGTGTAAGTAAACAATCTTTTAAACTACCGATACGCGTCCGTGCCTAATTCCAGAGCAAAGGTCTTCCCTCTCCGCCCCTGCGTGCCCGGGCTGCTGGCCACAGCCCACGTGCAACGCGAAAAAGGGCTCGGGGCGCTCCCGGCCCGCACACCAAGCACCCCTGTGAACCTGCTAGCTCCATCCCAAACCCCAGCTGCCCCCCCCACCCCGCCTCCACCTGATTTACTTAGATTGTATTCCTGGCACAGCTCCTGGCACCGGCGAACACCTGTAAAAGTGAGACCTAATCTATAATCACACTGTTTAAAGCAAGCTGTCTGGTAGTAGCTTGGATCCCGCAAACATATACCCTTAGATTTCTGTGCAAGAACATATTTGTCCCCATGTTGCATGAGCTTTTCCATCTCCCCTTACAGGCTGTGTGTAAGTTTAGGGCTATATTGCATGAGTCGTGATGGGAACAGACAGAACTAGAGCAACAAGCAAAAAGCTATTCCAACCCAAGCATCTGAAGTTGAAGTATACTATTTAAGTGGGCGTAATCATCCTCAAATACTCCCTTTAAATAGGGGAAGGTGAAAAACTATCTACTTTAGCAAGATATCTGCTGGATTTGGCATGTTTCAAATCAGTAACAAAATCTCCAAACAGAGACATTCCAAATATCTTCCATGGATCTAATTATGCACTTTCTCTGCCAAGTAATATCTGATTCTATAAGTGGGTTTTTTTTTTTTAAATAAGACATTAATGGATCTACTGAATTAAGGTATCAGAGTCTGATATAGTGTGGTCATCACTGCCCACAATATAAGAAATTATTTTCAACAACATGAAAAGAAAAGAAGTGTTCGGGAAAGTATCTTTTTAGTTCCCTGTTGTTTATTTGGTTCTGCCAGCTTCTTCTCCATTGCTAAATGATACCTCATGTGCTACTAATTAAGGGCAGAATAAATTAGAACAATCACAGTTATAGTAATCAGAAAAGGAAAAAAAAAATCCACATTGCTTCAATCCTGGTACATTGTTATCGTGCATTCACAAAGAACTAGTAATAAAGCAAAAGAACAGCTGGAAAGTTGAGAGCTGGCATAGATTTCTTTTTTAAAGAAGTTATTTCTAAATAACAATAGGGACATGTGTTCCTGCATTTCTTTTAAAAATCTGGCATTGTGTGTGTATATCTGAGAACATCAAATGGAAAGGGGCATGTACGTATCTGAGTTATGCATCTGATCTCATGCTGCTGAGCCACCGAAAGCAAAAGTTTAACTAAGGGGCAAGGGATCTTATCATACAAGAGCACAGTAGCTCCTTTAAAGTATTCCTGTTCTTTATTTATTTTCTTGAATCTGGCAGTTGAAAATGAAAACCCAAAGTGGAATGTGTGTCGCATAACAGGAATAGCTCTTTTGGAATCGTTCCAGCCCACCGTGTAATTTTAGAATGAGGACATCTGCTCACTCTGTTGAAGCTAATAAAACTTCAGCAAACAAAGATTACTCTACAGGTAGTGTCAGATTAGAGACAAAGCAGCATTAAACTGTACAACTCATCTCACTGCTTCTCAGTAATGGGATATTACAACCCACCTGTACTTGGACATGTTGGGATGTTTGCTATCAAAGAATGTTCCCTGAAAATGAGTGCAAGTCAGCCAGCCTGATGCTCTGATGCCTTGGCAAGGGAAAAAATGGAGATGAGAGGGGAGAGACATAAGGGGATCAGTGAGTTTTAATCCTGCTGTTGATTTTCTCTCTACAGGATTCCACCTCCAAGCTCTCCTACATCAAACTGCTTACATATAAACGGTTCAGCTGAGCCCAATATAAAAGTAGTATCTAGGGTACAATGATGCAATCTCATACAGAGACAGCGTACTGATGTGGGTCTATTGGTTCTGCTTTAAGATTATATGGGGCAATGATTAGCAACATTAGTAGTCTTTCTGTCTAAAAATTGAAGGGAATCTTCCCTCTAAGCACCCCAAAATTGCCTCTATATGTGGTATTAACTTAATCCCAGCTGTCTGTCCTGGATAATCCATCTGCAGTACATTCACAAATCAGTTTGCTCTTGAGTAGTTAAAAGTCTACTCTGTTATGGAAGCAGTTGTTATAAGAAGTTGAATTTCTAACAAAACTTTTTGCTGGAATTGTTTTTAAGGAAAATTGGGCACATCTACACATGCCCATACAGTGATGTTGCTACTACGCTGTGCTTTACTGCTTCCTTTTGGAAGTACTAAAGTATGATGCAGTAGCAGCCCATACTGCACCGTACGCTGGGCTCATGGTTATTTTATCCTCTAGTTTGCCATAGCAGTGCACTATAATGAGGGAGCGCACCACTATGGCAAACTAGCTGATGGTCACATGTAGATGCACATGGTTGCTATGTTGCCATAGCACATCTCTACATCACCATAACATCATGTGTAGAAGCACCCATTAAGGCTTTGTATAGACATTCAGTTTCTCCTGGAAGAGACACTGCTCTCTTAGGAGAAACCAGGAGTATACAGATGTTCAGGGTTTTTTTCTCCCAGAGTGAAAATGGCTGCTCCAGAGGAAAATAACCTACGAACAGATTTTCTCCTGGGAGAGCGAATGTCTGTACATGCTATTGATTCTCTCAGAAGCAAACATAGTCATCCAGCAGTGCCCCCTCCCCTTGCTCCCATGAGACAATGTGTCACTTGCTGGACTTTGCTGCTCCACCAGAGAGCAGAACATGCCCCCTTCACAATCCAGCAGCAGGGAAACACTGGCAGACTATGGGCAGCCTGGGTCAGCTAACCAGCATGCATGGCTGCCATCTGTCACCAGGCAGACTAAGGGAGCCTGCAGAGCCCACTGGGATGTGTGCACAGGACCACCCCCTGGCTGCCCAGTGTCAGTACTTCAAGCTCTCCACTCTTGAGAGCCTCACCATTGAAATGTCTGTACATGTGGCTCTGGATAAGTTTTTTTTCTATCAGAAGAACAAACCTGGGAGAATTATTTTCTCAAGTTTATGTGAATGTGTGGACATGTTGTCTGAGATGTGTACACAAGCAAGTGTTTCTATACTTAATGCTGTTATTTTTAGGATGCACTGTGGAGACCTTCTGCTTCATACTTGCAACAAGCAGACAAGCATTATTATTTCATTTTATAGATGGGAAAATTTTGAGTTATCTAACTTGCTCAAGGTCACACAGTGAGTCAGTGGCAGAGCTAGAGTGAGAACCCACACTTAACTTCCTAGTCCCTCCCTAGCCAAGAAAGCCAGTGGCCATTCCAGACAAAATAACTAGCTGTTTGACTGACGTCAGCCCATGCACTTACTTCTATGAGACTTACAGCTGAATCTGATAGGGATAAATTTGTCTGAAAGCTGCCCTGCTTTCTCTTTTTTGAAGTGGAGAAAGTAATGGGGATATTTTAAGTTTGTGATTGCCATAGTGCTCCTTTATGAGAGACGCTGCCATTTTTAAGATGGTTCAAAAACTAATTGCTGCATAGGACTAAAAGTCTGGCAATGAGAAGTTTTATTCGAAGTCTAACACAATTTTGCTGTGAAACTTTAGGAAAGTCATTTAATT
>NW_005841910.1:661516-678172 GCF_000455745.1 Alligator sinensis | reverse complement strand
CATTCCTGTAAGGTGATGAACAAAATATTACTAGTCAAAAATTGGCAGCAATACTTTATAAGCTTCAATCTACTGTGAGCAGTGACATCTGTCTCTTCTCCGAGGCATCTAAGAAATCCGGGTCACCAATATTGTATACTACTACATAACCACAAATTGCTATGAAAACAAGACAAGAATAGAGCACTAGAATTTGTCCTTTTCCCTCCATGCCCTGCAGTCTCTGAGAAGGCCCTTTGCCCTTCTAACTAGTCACTCTGCTTGGAAAATATATGGTAAATCTATGGTTCAAATGACATACAAGCAAGCAAATAGACCAGGATGAAAAGTTATCATGGTAGCATTTTCATATATATTTAGTTAAAGAATCACCCACTTCTACCAATTCCAGTTCTATGTAGGGGGAAGAAGCAAGGAAGTTTTACATGACTGTAACTTCATTGCTTTTTAATTTCTTTGCTCAGACAAAAGCTCTCTTTCAGGCTAACACACACACGCAGAGCAAGTATGTTTCATGTAAATATGTTTGCTAGATCAGATTCACCCAGGTCTTCAAAATGATTAATTTAAAAAAATCATATTTCTACCATTTATAAAAATATACCTCCTTTTCTTCTCACAGAGAAAGCATTCTCAATAGTGGGTGAACCTGAAATAATCTTCTCTTATTTCTGGCCTGACAGTAGACAGAAGGAAGATTGTATTGTTAGATTATATGAAATTTAAATGCATTAGCTGTGAGCCGAAGTGAATTTTCATATAAATTAATATTGTTATTGTATTTTAATAAAGCGGCAGCATTTGTGGAATTATGCAGACATCAATCACTTGGGGGTGTCTTGGAACAATTTTTGACTTCATGCATCATCTGCTTCTTCACTTTAAAATTTGTTGCACTTTTCATAAATACAATGTATCACTGAGCCATAAAACACATTTTCAATGCCTTGTAGACCTTTGCAGGCACCATTGTTAGAAAGAGCCCCCTGAATAGATGACATCCTAATATGTGACTATGTAATTAAAATCTGACATATGCAAAGAGTTGTAAAATAGATAAAAGAGAGTGTATTGTAAATAGAAGTTTAAAGGCTCTGAGCAGATGGTTTGCTTGTGAAGAGGTATGGGCTGAGCCAACAAATGACAAGCAGATGGTTTAGGTGTGAAGGACAGACAGGAAGAGCTGTGAGAATTGGGGACATAAAGGGCCATTCTCGACATTTCCTCAAGCACGAAATACAATCACAAGGTTTCAGTAGAAAATTTACTATTTGATTTTTAAATTATTGTAATTAATTGATTGATCAATTACTTAATTGGGAAATTGGACTTTAAGTTAATTGGAAAATCACCAAAGGTGCATTTCCTTTGGTTCCTAATGCATCTAAACTGGAGTTAGACGGTGATTTAGACACCTACCTTTCAAGACATGATTCAAAACAATCTTTTGCCAGAAGTCACAAAACTCATTGGGCAGCTGAATGTATTACTGGACCTCTATTATGGACCATGAAGCTTTCTACAAATCTCCACTTACAGCTTCTGAAAAATGTTTTTTTGGTAAGAAGCACTTTGAAGACCAATCTATATTTCAATCCTCCCTATCAAATTTCCAAGTGTTCAGTAACATGACTGATATTAGTGTAGAATTGGCCTAATTTTCCCACTGTGATTTGTCTCCTCAACTGATTGCAAAAGAACATTGTTTGCAAAATTAAAGGACTATCAAACACATGTGTAATGAAAGTATCCATTAGAGGAGTTTGAGACATCACTCTTGGAAAAGTGGGCATAGGTCCTCAGCTGATGCCAGTTGTCCTAATCTCACTTCAATGGAGTTGCATACAGAGTACACAAGCCTGAACCTCAACTGAAATTAGACCTTTGATACAGTATAAAATGATCCTGCCTGAATCCTTGTGCACCTTGAACTGAATAGGACTGAATGGTGAGGATTTGGGGGATTACTTTAGGTAGTATGATAAAGCATAAGAAGTCTCTAACCCTGTAGGTCTTTGTGGAAATTTGGGGGTGTTCCCTTTATAGTGTATCTGAAATTCTACAAAACCAGCAGTCTAGAAAGCCATTTTAATGTGTCTGAAAAGAAATAGCTTGCTTAAATATTTGAAAATTGAGTATTATTGGAGCTTGATGTTCAGAAGTGCTGCAGAGTGCTGAACACTTCTCAAAATCTGAATCTCCTAAAGGGAGCTGATAGGGAGAATAAGGCGTCTGTCCAGCTAGGGTAGATTGATAAGACCCAACTTTGTCTCTAATAAGCTCAGGTCATTACAAAATGGACAAAATCACCTAAAATTGTAATTCCCAACTGGGATGCCACAGTACCCTGGGATCCTTTGAAGGGTCCCACAAGGTGTGATGAGATAAGTGGAGGTAAATGCAGGCTCAGGTTTGTCTCTGCCTGGCCACTCCCTACCCCACTGCTCACCTCCCTGCTAGGAGGTATGCATTGTAAAAGGGTACTGAAATAAATTAATTAGTTTTTGAAATTGGAAGCTGCTCAATTTACAAAAATTATGGAGGGGGTCCCTGGAGTCTGAAAAGGTTAAAATGCGCTGACCTAAGAGATGTATGCAAACCCTAACTAGTGAGGCACATGTAGATCAATTCCTTTTAGCCTAAGTATGAATTATGCAATCTTTATTTACCTGTTTCTCTATAGGGATAAGATGATTTGCAATCAAAAATCAAAGTTAGGATCGTGAAAACTGATTTTTGCCAGTCTGAAACATTGTGAGCATTACTAGAGAAGTGTCGGAGCCATCCTTATTTTACGAGGACTGGCAAAAAAAACCCCTGTAATGATCACTGGTTGCACAACTGCATACTTCCAGCGCAGATGTAACCAACAGTTGCCATGTAATATAATTACTGATGTAATAAGGGGAGACATACAGAAGAAGTAATAAGAAACTGCTTTTTTACTAGCTGCTGTTACAATGTTACACAACCTTGGCATATTTATTTGAGTCCTTCTCCGTCGGCTGAAAGAACAGTAGCATATGGCTTCCTCCAAGACTCCAAGCAGGAAATGTAGTACGGGTATCAACAACTTTCTTAAAAATAACACCCACCTAATGTTCTGCTTTGCAGAACAGTAAATTGGCTAGAACTCCCATTTTGTATCCTACATAAACCTGGGAGATGTTAGAAGTTTGTCCTGGTGGAGGTGATCAATAGCTGAGTTTGCAAACTCTCCACAACTTTTAGTTTATTTTAAATCTTCTGCACTATTTCCACTGCTAGATAAACCCCCCTCTGTCCTCCCGCATGCTTTTCTTACTCTGCCTTCCCACTTCTCTGTGCAGCTAGTTTATTTTTTTGCCTTTCATGGGTCTCTTGACCAGCATCCTCCTAGCTGTCATCTGTCTTTGACATGACATGCCTCTCTCTTGCCAACTTTCCTCTGATTTTCCTACTCAGAAGCTATCTATTACTTTATTTTCTTACTCAACTTGGTGCTACAGTTTGCTATCATGTAACATAATTCTTATCATCGATCTATCCTTTTTTCTAGGACGTTGGTAAATTTATCTTCCATTTGCCTGGAGAGGGACCGTGTATTTCAGCTATATGTCATTCTTAGAAAGATGAACCTCTTTGACCTTCCCTTTTTGGTTAAGAGAGAGACTGTTGCTTGTGATGACTTTTATCTCGCTCTTATATTCTAGCCTAAACTGGTCTTTCTCCTTGATTTCTTTTATCTGCTGAGTATCAGACCATACCAGCTGTCCAAGGGAGATGTATTTTAGCAGTACTGTTTGTGCCATGATAGTTAAGGTTGTGTCAGCACAGGCATTATAAACCTCATTCTTCAAAGGTTTATAACAGCTATAAACATTTGCTTTAAAACTTGGCATACACGGTCTTTGCTAAGGAAGATTTTTTCTTTTAATTTTATTTATTTTAAAATACTTGGGAGAAAACCCCTTTGACAACCCAACGGTTAGGCAATGATAGTAAATAACATTCTGTTTTCAAGTAATATTTTAGACAGGCATGAAATTTAAACATAAATACTGAATTTTAAGTAAGTAATTAGCTCTTAACAAGAAAAGACAGTAGGCATCAGAGACTTATGTCTATTTATGAACCTGAAAAATAAACTCTTTTATGATGTCTCAGACCAGTTATGTTAACTTTCTTTGTAGAATTAAGGCAAAAATAGGCTCAGAGAAAATGTAGGGATACATTCATTACCTAACAAAAGTATGAGGGGCAGTGAAAGAATTAAAGGACAAGTTCAGTTGTCTAGCATGACGCAACAAAAGAATAAACTACAACAAAAAATGGTTCCCTCTCCTTCTCTCCCCCACTGCCCCCCGCTTCCCTTTCCCTATCTCTCTTTGTTGCTCTGTCATATCCTCAATCACCTTCTTTCCAGGCTTAGGAGAGTTCAGGACCCTCATTGCAACAGGAGGTGGTGGAGGCATATAACAGAGCCAGGTTAAAAAAAAAAAAGGCTAGAAAAATTAATTGATGGTTCATTTATTAATAGCTGTTGAACAGAATGGTTGGAGATGTTTCCTCTAGCATCTCTGAACCAATAATAGTGGATATCAGGGAGCATACTGGATAGGGGATAAATCATTTTAGATTTATCCCATTCAATGCTCTGTCTTCTGCCAGTCTTGGAGACAGGACTAGTATTTATTGTGCCTTGATTCAGTGGACATAGGCCCTTGGAGAGAACTTTAAGCCTTCCTTAATTAGGGAGACTACTGGGAACACAACTTCGGATTTACTGGGACAACACATGTGAACGCAGGGAAGGGAGTTGGGGGAGGGGGTCAAAGATACGTCAGAGACAGGATACTGGGCTAGATGGACCATTGGTCTGACCCAGTATGGCGTGTCTTTTGTTTTTGGACACAATCATGACATAAGTGGCTGCAAAAGGAAATATTGGCTTTAGGGGTCTCCTCCCTCTTCTTCTTCTGGGCAGACTGTCTTTTGTTTTTGGACACAATCATGACATCGGTGGCTGCAAAAGGAAATATGGGCTTTAGGGGTCTCCTCCCTCTTCTTCCTCTGGGCAGACTGTTTAGATCGTGGATAGCAGTACAGGCAAAAGGAGAACCTCTGCATTCTCTTACCAGGTGCATCTACATCTGAAATGATGCTGACGCAATAAAATCCAGAGCCATTTGAGCTGGAGGAAACTGCTCCTGGGTGCAGCATCTACATGTGCACCTGGGGCAGCAGCAATTTGAGCAGGGAAAGAACATGCCCCTAGCTGGATGGGCTGACAGGGCACAATTTACACCCGTGGTCAGCATACACACCTGCGTTTCAGTGTAGTAAATTCTCTGTCATAAGATAGTACTGATGGGGATAGATCTTATAGCAGAGTTAACTTATTGCACCCTAATATTGGTGCACATGTATACGGTGACGCTTCATTGTGGAGCTAATTAGTCAAAACTCCACAGCAAAGCTGTGATGGGATTGGGTAGCTAAAGCCCCTTCCCCCCCATGCCTCACCCAGTTTAGAGGCACTGGAATTCCAGGGGAAGTACCTGTGCCTGGTACAGAGCTGTATAGATGACCCCCTCCATGGAGGAAAGTGAAACCAGGAATCTGATTGTGACTGCCAAGCATCCCAGTCTGGTTTCTGGCTCTTCAAACCACTCCACCTGTGCACTTGCCTAGGACAAAGCAGACTTAACCTGTAATAAATTGTGTTCCAATCATGTCCATTTTGCCTCACACTTCATTCCAACAGGATGAAGGGTATCCTCAGTTGCAGTGAAGTTAAAAGAGATACTCTAGATTTATAGCCTCACAAATGAAAGCAGGATTTGGTCCATCATTTTCTTAAGGCAATCATGGTTCTTTTGCATGATCCTCCTTCCAAAGACCCCTGCTTTATTCAGCCATCAATATTCATACTCTAAAGGCTTATTTCCAGCAGGTTCCATCAATGACCTTTAGAAATTGGTTCCTTCAAATAAGAAAAAAGACCTCAATTACAACAACATCTGCCTCCATCTAGTGTTTTATTTGCCTTAGAGAAGGGATGGAATCATGATTAAGTTAATGGATAGGTCATTTTCATTTTTCACATTTGCCATAGAAGTGCCTCCATGAATTATCACTTACCTGGGGCCCAATCATGGAAGGCAGTCACAAAACACCCATTTACTTCCATGGAACTTTTCTACATACATTTCTATATATCAAGGGAACACTGACATTAATCAGCTCTTCTGACCCATGTATTTGTCCTTTATTAGAGTTAAGAAATAAATACAATCATTCCCCCATTGCTCTAAACTCTTCATTAACTACTGGAAGAGAGGAAAACGAGACTATTGCTCTTATTGTTTTCTTCTACTGAGATGTGTGGTATTTTTTATTGTTTTCTTCTACTGAGATGTGTGGTATTTTAATGACAAGGAGAAGATAAGGTTCCTTCTCCTTTTTATCTAGCTATGATAAAAGAGAAGCAAACAGGTAAGAATCACATCAGGAAATCTGATTTTCTTTCACTTATTCTTAATTATTAGGTTATTGTAAATACATCAACAATGCTATATGTCTATAGAAATATGCAATGCAAAGTTCAGGTATATATAAGGGGTAAAATTCACTGTGCTGTCTTCCACAAAAGAGTGAATGTCTTCCTCATAAAATCAGAAGTCAGCACAACTAACTTTGGAGAGAAAGAGGGGGAGAGAGAGAGGAATTTTGAGCAAATGAAGATTGGTTGTTTTGGATAATAAAGCATTGAATAACATGCATGATTTACATGTTTGTCACAAAAAGAAGTTACCTTCACTTTATGATACTGAGCAGGTAAAAAGTCCTAATGTATTATCAGGGCCTAGTACAGATATTATACTTTTACTGGTATAAGTGATCAGAAACTGGTCTATACCTGTAACAGAGCAGAAGCTTGACGCACACAAACGTGTTTAAAAATGGCAGAGCACAGTATAAGTTTTGCCTCTCCTCCCCCATTCCTCCCCAACCAAAGGGCAAATGTAGGTGCAGACAGGTGCAGCTCCCAGCTGTAACTCCCAGCGATCCCCTAGACTCAACAGATGTTCACTGTTAGGTCCTAGGGGTTGGGGCACTCGGTTGCAATCTGGGGTAGCTCCAAGTCTGCAGCCACTCTCCCCTAGTCCAGCCCCTTCCCCCTCCCAGTCCTGGCTCTGTCATCAGAATGGGGGGTGGGGGAGGAAGTGGAAGGAGTTCGATCTGTGGTTTTTCCAGCTGGCACTGGAGGTTGGATTGAAGCCCACCCCCCTCCCTAAACTGGGGGGAAGTCTCCAATCTACCTGTCCCACCCACCAGCACCAGCTGAAAAAACCCAAACCAAACTCCCTCCATGCTCTTCCACCACTCCTATTCCAAAGACAGCACTGGGAACAGGGCTGAGATGTGTCATGCAGACAGACATTAATGAAGGCACTCCATTTTGGAGCATCTTCATCTGAACCCTCAAGCAACGAGGGTTCAGATTGTTATGGTATCAGGCCCCTTTAAAGCGCTTTGCAGCCATGCACTTGTGTTTGGTCATGACTGTAGCATGCTTTCAGTCGCCAAATTGGGCGAAAACTGTCACTTCTGTCTGTGCCTTGTGTGTTCTATTTGCTACTGATCTAAACTATGCCACCCACAGAAAACCACATAACTTAGATCAATCCTGCCTCAGGCTTTTTGAGTATCTATATCCAGCCCAGGAGACATGTACTGAAGCGTTTCTCCACTGGAAAAGAGGAGAGCAAAACGGCTAATTGTCATTCTGGAAATCACTTTGAAGGCATTACAAGACAGAGTGCATTGTATCCTAAAGTAAGTGGGAAGCAAATATGCATAAGAGATTGGTTCTCTTTAGAGGAGAAATGTGTGATGAGGGGGCCACTCGACCATGCCATTTGTTGACACAGTTATAAGGATCAGGGTCATTAGACTGAGCAACTAGACAAGCTTTCCAGAACAGTTACATGAAGAAACAGAGAGTGACTTTTTTTATTTGAGCTGACAAATTCTATTTATTTTTCAAACACTCGAACTACCAACTGATTGGACACAAGAAGGACCCTTGAATGATGAGATGTAGAAGGAAGTTAAACACAGAGCTGAAGAGAACACTACAAGTGGCAGGAGGACAGTACAAGTCAGCCTGGTAAGTTGTGATCTAAAAAACAGGAGATAGCCTATATATGACAGACGAATGGGGCTGAAAAATGTTGCCATCTAATTGTATGTATACAAACAGCGGGGCTCTCATGCAAAGCAGCAATATTTAACAATAAAAGATTACTGAAAGGAGAAAGCTTCATGGAGAGTACATGTGCTGTTTGCGGCACAAAGTCACTTGTGTTGCAAAACCAAAACAGGCGAATAAAACAAAATGCCCCTAAAATAAGTCAGTGCAATTGTTAGCAATAATGTCCCTTAAAAAAAAAAATCAGAGATGATGGGGAACGATTTAACTTTGTTATAGATATATATGCACTCCTGTTTAATTACAAACCTACATATCTTTAAGTCTTCGCTTTATGCCAAATAGTATTATTGGTGCAGGGACATGTTAGCTTTATTTTTAACTAAGAAAATCATTCGTACCCAGAGAGAGCCTTGCTGTTCAAACGACTTTTCCTTTTTCTTCAAGGAAATAGTGCCCATCTTGTGAAGAAAGCATGTATCCATTTTATAGAGTTTATGAACTTCATTAAAAAGATAGGACTCCTTTGATATCCTAAATCATTAAAGGATTCTGCCCTTTTTCATAGCAAGGTTAATCATTACAGTTTTAAGCTGTAAATCTAGTAATAAAAATACAACATTACCACCAAATGTATTGGATTAAAGCACAATCCTAAATGTTGCTTGATATGAGCAACTGTGTTGACCTGTATGTAATTAAAAGATGGTTCCTGGAATGGGAACTTAAAATATTTTTCATAATGCTATCAAAAGCAGTTCCTTTGATTTTTCTTTCCAGAAGAGAAATTTATCTTGAATTTCATTTTAATACATTAACAATCTTCCATCACTTCAATGTACCTGAGTTGCGTCAGATTAGGATTCCAAATGTGCTTTCAACCTCAGAAGTGCGTCCTCAGGAACAATGATACATTATCGCTATAAGATTAACAGCTGCTTGGGTCCTGACAAACTCCAGAGCTGGGTAGTACTTTACTGCACACCAAAATCTCTGAACAAAAAATACAGTACACACAATTACTTTTTGATTTACAGTCTCGCTGGCATACAGGGGGGAGAGATTTATCAAAATAATCCTCACAAAAGCAGTGGCTAGAGGCAGCATTAACACTTTTGACAGACCCAGTCTTGAGGTGGAATGCCCCAGAGATGGGCCCAGTTAATCTGTCAGCAAATCTGAGGATGCACTGGAAAAAAAGTGGAGGCAACAAGGGTGAAATTCTGCCCCCCTTGAAGTCAGCAGGATTTTTACAAAGGTCCCTGTTAGGCCAGGGGCATCTAGGTGCTGCAGCCCCTCTCCCCAGGAAACCTCATCCTTCTGATAGGACAACGTGCAAGTCTCACTCTTGGGGTAACATCATCATAGCATACTTGCTCCCGCAGGTGGAGAGATCTACCCAGCCATTATTTCCTTAGTAATGTTAAAATAAAATGAAGGTAGTTTCCGTTCTAGCATCAAACTTATTAGGTTCTGGGTTTTTCTCACCCCAGTCCACACTTAACTAACTGCTTACCCTAACCATGTAGTAGGGCTGTCCAAATCTACAGAACTACTCAAATCTGTATACGCAAATGGACTGCACTGGGGGTTTTTTTCTGGTTAGAGACCGTCTCTACTAAGGACAGGTAAGAGGGGATAGGTACAGACATTTGAAAAGTTCAGGACTGAAGTCATCTACATGTTGCACTTCACTCTAAGTGCCCTAGGTTAGGTTGGGAGTGAAGAGAACAGATGTTCCCCCTTCAGGGAGGGTAGGAGGGGGTCTGCACTGGTCGAGACCAGAAGGCAGGAGGCACTCCTGCAAGTCTCCCAGCAGACTGCCAGAGAATGCCAAGCCCAGCCCAGCAGCTAGCCACCCCTGACTGGCCACTGCAGCCCCTCTCCCCAGCCTTGACGCCTCCACTGGTGGCTGGTGGCCAGCAGCAATGGCGGGTAGCAGAGGCCCTCACCCCTGCCCTGCCCCGACCCCAGCCAGCACAGCTGGGAGAGGGTCCATGTGGGTGATAGGCTCTGTTCCCTCTCCCCGCTGCCCAGCCTGGCTGACAGCCATGTGGCTCCCAGCCCCCCATACTGCCTGCACCTGTCAGCTGGACCAGGCAGCATGTGGGGGAGGAGGAGCAGAGTCCCCCGCCATGTGAACCCAGGCCCAGTGCCAGCCCCCCAGACTGGAGCTAGCACAGCTGCCAGGGGCCTCCACTCTCCCTATCTCCCACTGCCTAGCCCCATGGATAAGCACAGTCAGGATGCTAGGGACAAAGGCTTTGCTGCCTTGGCTCTGTGACAGCTCCGGGATAGGGGCGTTTAGGTGCTCAGCCATAGCAGCCAAGCATGAGATGAGGTGTAACACACCTTCATGCAAAGTCAGGGGCACCAGGGTGCCACAAAGACACCTGGGATGCTGGCAGACCATGACCTATCTTGAATTGCTAGTGGATCTGGTATAGAAGTGCAATAGACTGGTCTAAACCTAAATCGCTGAAGTCTAATACCACATTGACCCAGGTCTATCTTAGACTGGACCAGTCTATGTGCATTGTGTCATAACCCAAAGGTATGATTTTGTGTGTGCTTCGGCACCAGAATTATCCCCGCCAGGTTGCAACTTCGTTGCACGGTGGAGTTTTCTGCTGCGGAGGAAAACTCCGGTGCAGGGACAAGTTCCCCACCTATTTGCAGCTTCTCTTGCAGGGTGCATTGCTCAAGTTGCAAGAGAAATGCACGGTGCAAAAGAGTTCCCGCCACCCGCATGCAAATTTGTGTCCCGCTATTGGCTAGTTCTAAATTATTCCCACGTGGCGGCTAACGATTGGCCTGTTAGCCGTATAAGAGGCTTGCGCAGTTTCCGCCCAGGCCGAAGAGGACTCCACATCCATCTTGTGGGGACTCTGGGTACACGGCAGGGAAGTAAAGACCCCTGTGTGAGATTCAGAGGAGCTTGGCGACCTGATCCATCGCCCACCTTTTCCCGTCTTCGAGCGATAAAAATTATAAGACGTATCTACGAGTCCGATTTTGGTGGCGCGCTCACCCAGAGCATCCGGAGCTCTGTTTCCGTGGAGCCTAGCAAACTCCACGTGACCGTCCGTGTTGTTTTTGTCTGTAACCGCAACTCAAGCAAGTTTTCCAGCCTACACCACGACCATCTTTGGTGTAAGTAAACAATCTTTAAAACTACCGCTACGAGTCTGTGCCTAATTCTAGCTTGTCGCGACCCTCTCTCCAACCCCGCGTGCCCGGGCTGCTGGCCACAGCCCGCGTGCAGCACGAAAAAGGGCCCGGCTCGCGCCCGGCCCGCACACATTAACTTGTGTTCAGTTACAGATGTACACAGGTTTCTGAACACGTGTGCTAGTTTATGTGTAATCTCTGTACCTGGTCAGGTAGCATTAATGCTGCATGCATTTTTTAAGGTAATTTTGCACTTTAAGTTATTCTTAGCTTTCTGATGTCTTTTGTTCTTGGACTACAACCTTTTAGACATTCCTTTTGGGTCCTCTTTTTGGAAAGGTTGGGTGGAAATGTCTCCACAACTGTTAAGTATCTTTGGCCATTATAAGAAATAAAAATTTATTCAGAATGGCTGTGCAAATATTTAGATAGATGTTATTTGCCTAGCTTGTGAGAAGCCCAGCTAAAAATACATACATTTTTTTTTAATGCATGTACAACTAACCTGGTCTTCCCACTACCTTGGTTTGCATTATACATTTCCTACACCTTCAGATACTCATCCATGACCAACACTGATATCACAGTTGGGCTTGGAGGCTAACACAGGTGTCTACTGTATTGGGGGCTGTCTAAAATAGTAAATACTCTCTTCTCTGGAAAAAAAATACCTTTCAGGATAAACAGCAGTAATTAGTAGCAGAAAAGAAATGTATTGAAACCATGTGAATTACATCTTTCAAGGAAATAGGGCCTTAAATATATCCTAATTAAATTAAATAACACCAGGATTCTAATTAACCTTAGCACTGACCAGTCCTTAGTGGATTATTTCCCTTACAATGTGCTTATGCATAAGGAAAAAAGTCACCTGGACTAAAGTGCAGGAAGTAGGAAACAAGTGTGTTTTTATTTGGGCATTATATATTGCTTTTTTTCTATGAAAGAGCCTGAATGCTTCAGCAGTAAGTAGGAAATGTGTGTTTGTACATGACAGTACTTATCTGCTAATTTGCTAGAAAAATCATCCTTAAATTAACCTCTTGTGTTATTAGTTTGCTATGTCAAAGACAGTAATGTAATATTGTAAAAGTCATTCTCTTAATGCATATTGCTTCTTTATAGTAAAATACAGTGATTTATTATTTTTATTTCCAGTAGCCTTGTTTCCTCCCCGGAGAACCAGCTGATTAGTCTTACTTCAGGCACTTTCAACTGGAAAGACAGAAACAGCTAAAATGAGCTGGGAAATAACACAACTAGAACTATTTTGCTCTCTTCGTAATTTGAAAGAGCTCTCCAGCCACTGCGCTCTTAAATTCCACTGGGCTCGACTCAAAGAAAATAGAATCCTGCCGTGAAGTGGCATAGGAATTAACTGGTTTTCAGCTGTGCATCTCTCTCTTTTTTTCTTTAAACCAAATATTTTTTGATGAAACCCTTGTTGTATTACAAATGAACCATAAACATGAAGACTAGAACAGCAAATCATAGCTCTTTTGTGCAGCCCTGAGAGGTTGATTCTTCACACATCTCAATATCACATGAGTTTGTCTGGGTGATGATGTGGGAATTGAGAGTATGGTTGCCATTGTTCAGGGAAATAATGGTTTCTGGTTACTTTAGGACAAATAGAGTGCATTGACTTGATCAAAAAGAACGAAATAACTCCGTTCCAGACGGTTAACTGTCGATACCTATTGGCAGATACCATGCTCACGTGGCGAGCACTGAACCCCTAGATAGATCAACAGAACCCCAGCCTCCTTGCCCATTTCCCAGTGCATTACTTTTGTACTGAATGATGTTGGGACATGACTGTTGCAAACAGAATCTGCCATTGGCGCACAGTGCAACTGTGAGTAGCAAGTGCTGAGTAATTGGAGGTTGATTATATAAAGGAATAATGGTGGTCCAATTGAGTGGTCTGTGCTTAAGTGAGAGAGTCCCAAGGAGTCTTATCCTTACTAGCCCAAACACCATTATGGAAGAAACAATGACAGTCCTATTCCCTGTATTAAGGGGAGTGAAGGACATGCTATCCATGCAACACTTCAGTCAGTGAGGACAGAAATACATGGGGCATCGGAGAAGGCAGGACTGTGATTTATCTACTCACATATACCTGTCCTGTAGAGTAAGCCAGTGCACTTGGGAGCTAAAGGTAAATTGTTTTCTTAACACTGATTAACAAAGCAAAACCCCAGACCAACTAAATGAACGTTTGTTCAATGAAAAGCAACAGGAAAAGTCCTTGGGTGAAATCCTCATGTTGGATGTTATAGCCCAGATTACTGGTATTGCCCTCTTCAGCTGTTAGTTTTGAAAGCACTAAATTAGGTGCTTTGGTACAAATGTATCATTATCTTCAGTATAACCTATAGTAATAGAAGATTTAAGAGGCTAGTAGGAGAAATGACACATGTAATGTGAAATATTTTTATTTCCAATGACTTTAAGAGTAACACAAAGATAACCAGTGAATAATCATAGTAATGTGAATGGAACCAAGATCACAAATCTTGCTGGTGCAGAAAAGGTAGAATTTATTTTTGGAGCACTGCTAATGACTTTCTGCCTGCCCCTTTGAAAATTGCTCTGAGCTTAGTACTGTCCCTTGGAAATCAAATTCATAAATTCACAAGCAGCATGAAATTCCAGTGGGAAATAAAACACTTTTATTCAAATGCATTACAGTATAATATTCAACATTGACAGTATTTCTCTGAATATAAACTACAATAAAATGTATCGCTGAAATTCAAACAATGAGTGACCTTTGTATTTGCATTTGAAAGGAAAAAAGATTTGGTTTCAGGAAAACCCATACACAATGCATGTTCCTATTATATGTAGTACCTGTTGCAACCCATTCCAAGGGTGGCTTTCAAGCACACTTGTTATCCCAAGATGGTAAGAGGAGAAACTGGGAATCCTAACTATTATCCCTGAACATGTCATTTCTACCCACTGATTTGGGTCTGTGGCCTAGAAGTACCTTGTTTTCATCCCACATCACATTCTCAACACCTTCTACTGAGTAGTACTTTTCTCAGTGCAGATGCAAGGTTTTTTATACTGCTGAGTATTTTCTATCCATATTTATTAGCACTATGCAGATTCCTTTCTTTATTACTAGTGATCAGAAATAAGTGGTTGTTTTGACTCGGAGGTTCTTCCAGAAGCACTTAAAAGAGATGGTGAAGTAGTGGGAAAAATATTACTATTTTAGATCAGCAAATGATGAGACAAAGGATGAGGCTTTTATAAAAGAATATCACATCCTTTCGATTCTTTTACAACTCTTTGAAACTCTTTGAAAAAGTTAAATAGTAAGTAATGACAAGTAGCTTGCAAGTGACTTGCTCGTATTCTTAAAAAAAATGATGGGCTGCGGTATTTTAGATCTCTTGCACCAGGTTTAACCATGCCCCTTTATATCAAGGTCTAATTTTTAATGGTGTGGGGTGCTAGCATAACCATGCAAACCGTGCCTCTCTTCTTATCTTCTTGAATGTATAAGCTCCAAATGGTAATGTTTCTAGCTGTTGTTCAGCTCTGGACGGGATCACATTACTCTGTCATCCTCTGGCCAGAGCCTACCTGAAGTCCTGACATATGTCCAAACTTTGCAATGCCATTCCCTGCAGCACAATGGAAGAAGTAATCAGTGACCAAATGGCCTCCTTAACTCAAAATATTATTTACTAAGAACAAAGACTTTCTCAACTAGTCATATATTAGAAACAATAAAACTGATGGTACAAATGTTTAGTTCTTCCATTCTTTTGATATCGAAGTACCCAGCTCTGGAAAAATAAAAGGATCCTAGAATGACTGGATATCCCGATATTCCTATCTTAAATTGTTTCCCAGTTTTTCTTACCTAAAGACCCAACTATATTCAAGGACAGTGGCACACAGTTAACATTTCACTACCTTAATTTATGTTATATTTTCTCTCTCGGTGACTAGGTTGCACATTAATATCTTAAATCCTCACACAGCATCTTCTCCAGCTTCCAGAACATTACTACGTTTCAGAGATGTTGGGCACCTAAAGCCAGTTGAAGCTGTCATCATGTCAGAAAATTGGGCCCCAAGATAAATATATGGAAATCTAAAGTTAGGTATCGAAATCCATATTTGGGCACCCAAATAAAGGCCATCTCAGAAGTGCCAAACATCCGTATGCTCACTGAAGTCAGTGGGAGCTGAGGATTCCTGGCATTTTTGGCTATTATGTATGTTTGCAGTATACAGTCTTACATGCTTAATGCGAGGCACAACGCTTTGAATATCTTGGCCAGAGTTTTCTTTATACCATATACATAAATGTTTTCTTTTCCTAGAATAGCTATACTTCTTATTTTAATGAACTGCACCAATTAGGAGTGATGGTTTTTATATTCTGTTCCATATTCAGTTTAGTTGAAGAAATCCAGAATTCAGTCTGTGTTTGTATGTGACATAAAACACTTAAAATGTAAAATAACCAGATTCCTTTTCAGTATCTAAGTGGCTCAGTCAATTGAATTTTCTATAAATATTTAATGAAACACAAAGGAAACCCCTTTTGCATTAAAGATGGTACTTTTTTATTATTTCAGCTGGAGTAAAATTGCATAAATAAAACTTCAATTAAAATATCCAGCGTGAAATTTCTTTTTGTGGCCATTACGTGCCTGATTTTATATTCACCATACATCAGAGAATCTAAAAGTAAAATTTCTCTATTAAACTAGGGAAAGCAGTGTTGCAAAGCAGCTAGCCCACTTCTCCCACATGATTGGAAGTTATGTCATCGGACTGCTTTTGGCTCGCGGAAATGGCAGCCATAATCTCTTCTACAGAAACAGCAGTTTAGCATGGACACACACGGCTTCAGTGTGGCACAGAAAATTGCAGAGCAGCCAAGAAACCTCTCATCCCTCCTGAAGCCAATGTATTCAGCTCACACATGACCTCTTTTGAAACATAGCCAGTGTCCAAGTTAGAGATGAATCTTTGTTCAAAACACAAACCACAGGTGGCAAACTTTGTGTACTTCGTATCATCAAATCTGACACCCAAAGAGAGAGAAAGAGATAGCTTTCAAGCTGTTTGTAAATCCAGTAGTGCCCATCTCCTTGACTCATGCCAAGTCTACTTTACTTTCATGTTCTCCCACTATTCCTTTGGTCTTTAGATAGTGCAATGTCTAAAGCTCTAAAATCAATGCTACATCATTCCCTAAATTACGAGTGACTGTGCTCATCTCAGGAGGGCTCTGTTCTGTACACAGCGCT
>NW_005841910.1:639516-661485 GCF_000455745.1 Alligator sinensis | reverse complement strand
CTGAACAGGAGGGATTAAAGAATTGCATGTGGCAGTGGAGAAAGGGAGTAGAAACTGGAAAGGGCCAAATGCAGCTTAAATTCTCCATGGAGAATACCTCACGGCCTCTCTAGTTTCAGGCCTGTTGTATAATCCATTGGGGAGCCTGCCTAAAGGAGCAATAGCCCAAGGACATGGAGAAGCCAAGCTTCCTGAGACTTGTGGATCAGACCCAGGTCAAATCCATTGACATTTGTCTTTGTGCACTGCAGGGACAGAAGAAGCATGAGGGCCTAATCACAGTGCATCAGAATAGACTCAGCTGGAGCACGGTAATTACTGCACTCCAGCCCGCCTCCACGTCTTGTGTATCAATGTCCCCATGCTGAAAAAATGACGGCAGGGGCACTAACTAAAGCTTATATAAGGTGCCCCAGCCACCATTTTGAAGCATGGGGATGCTGATACATGAGATGTTCCAAGCGCTTTGAATAGACTATAGTTTATTAAACTATATAAAAAAAAAAAAATTAAAGCACTTGGAGGCCCCTCTAATTAAAGGCCCCCACCTACCACACCTCTGGAGCACGTGCAAAAACACCCGCAGACATGCACATGAGTTATCAACACCTCATTCAATAGACCTAAGCTTCCAAGTCACTCAGAGAAAGGCAAAAGCAGTAAGTCACTGATGAAGAGAGCATGTCAGTGTTTTGCCTGTCAAATCCCTTGCAGACCCATTTCAGCTGCATTTATTAATGAAGAACTGCTGATGCATAAACTAATTCCTTTGTCTGCAATTTTGTCCGCGCAAATTGGTGTTTAATTGTCTGCATGAAAAAGCGGTGGGTGTACATTGTAGCTAAAGATAAACTCATTGATTCTCATCACAGCAAACAATTAAAAGCCTTGTTTATTTCTATGGTGGATCCTGTTTAGTGCATTAATAAAAGACAAAGAGCTGCTTTGACTGTGCGCTGGGTAATGTCTGCTGGTTCCCAACTATAATGCTTTCAAATAATAGAAAATCTCTGCTCAGAACTGTAGTATTGGGACCAACTGAAATAGTTCAGTTTCGCCAAAGGGTGCAATTGTTTCCTTCTCGCAGGGGTGTGGCAGATATATTATGTTATGTTATTAACTATATATTATGTTATTAACTATATGAGAACTATGTAAGTTATATGTAAGTATGTTACATGTATGTACGTAAGTGTAAATATCTATGAACTATATAAGAATTATGTTATTAACTGTATAAGAGCATGTAGCAAATGCTGCAAATAGCAGTTGTTTCCAAGTTTCATACTATGGTGACTTCACTTTCCACTCAATTAACTGTTATATTTTAGAGAAGACTGAATGTGAGGGAATCCCAGAGATGTTAATTATATTCAGGCTTTGTGACAGCGACTCATAAAATACAGGGAGAAATGTTATAAAGAGCAATGCTTTATAAGAAGCTTAAAAATGGGCTAACTGACCAAAGGCAAATCTAATGGTAGCTCTTGGGAAGTCAATATGTGCCAAAGCACTATTAGCAAATATTGATTGTTTGATAACAACCACTCTGCTTCTCTTTTTTTCCCATTACAATAAGATTAATGTATATATGCAGGTGAAATTGCACAGAGTTTGGGACCAACTCTCCTGCCCTTATAAACAAGCAGGAGTCTCACAACTCGTTCAGTCCTATTAAAATCAAGGCAAAAATTGATCACTACTAAACAAGAATGAGAGAAGATGATTTTGTCCCTTTATGTTGCAGGGAATAAAAAGGGGCGGGGGTTTCTCCCTGTCTGGCTGAATGTATTCAGGGCCTGACTGAACTCCCAGTGAAATTACTTATATACTGTCTACTGACTCTGTATCAATAGTGAAACTGTGACAAGTAACATGTCTGAAAATATAGACTCACAAATAACTCTTTGCTAGATGGCAAAGCTGTGTGCGTATCTCCTGACACAAACATTTACTAGTACATTAGTTCCTTGTTTTTGGAAAATGAAAATGTATTTCACCCATAGGTCAATTTAATGTTCACATTTTTGGTATTGCATAAACAAAAAGATAGTACAATTGGTCCCTAAGAAACAAGAATATCATCTAAGTATGAAAAGCTTAGTTCAGTATAAACTCATTTGGGACTATCATTTATATAGCTATAATGCACTTCAGTGAGCAATTAGGCACTTGCTTCCTTTGAAGTCGATGGCCAAACTCTCACTGGGTCCAACGAATACATTGTCCTAAGCGTGTTCTTCAGAGTGCTCACCCTTGAAGATTGCACACAGAATGGTTTTCAACATTGGGGTCAGAGCAAAAATTGGCCAAAAGGCTACTTCATTTTTTTCGCCTATGAATCTCACTGGTGATGTTTTATGGACTTTATCAACATTTCAAATGGTTCTCAAAATTGCCTATCACTAGTAACCCAAGTCTTTTCCCGGTGGCTTGATAAACTGGCATGCTCTTCAGAAATTCTGCGCATTGTTTTATGGCTGGGAATATAGGTGGGTTTTTTTTTTTTACCTTTTGTTGCTGTTCTTGTTGTTGTTATGCCCTTTGGATCTCCATCGTGAAAGAATAATAATTAAAGTGATGGATGATGCTAAAAAGGAGTGAAGGTGAGTGATTGAAAAATTGCAATCTAAGGTTTCAATTCCATATCCGCTTCTCTCACAAATAACATGAGAATATAAAGGACTTTTTACACCAGCAGTCAAAAAGAAAATAGTAAAAATATGAATTAATATCTAAAATAAACCAGAACTGTATTACTACTGTCTAAAACCTCAAGCCATTATTCATCTCAATGAAGAGAAAACAAATCAATATTGTGCAACATTGTTTCCCTTTTGTTTTTGTCTTTACTTTAATCAATTAAAGTCCATTAATGTTTTAGCCTTTTTTGTGGCCATTTGATATACAGACCAAGATTTACATGGGTGTTTAAATACAGATCTAACACCCAGCGCTTCAAATCCTCACTAGTAAGTATGGCTTTCCAGTGATACAAACAGATAAGCCTCCATTTGTATAGAATTAAAAAAAGGTATTCTACAGACAATTTATTAAAGTAGGTATTTAGCACAGGCTTAAATCCATCCTATTGGAAAGGTCCAGTGCCTACTCATCACTCAAGTCTGGACTAAGCCCTTCTAACTTGGCATAAACGGGAGACTACTTGGTAGACCTTTAAGGTTAGGTATAGACATTCAAAAAGTCCAAGGCAGAATCAATCTAAGTTATGCAGATTTCTGTAAGCAGCAGCAAACTGAGCACACATTTACTCTTTGGTGGCAGGGACAATCGTAGACCAGGTTACACCAATTTTAAACCAGTCTGTGCGTGATGAGCTTCTGTTATGGGTATGGACTGGTTTCTGATCATTGACACTGGTAAAAGTGTAATGTCTGTACCTGGCTTTATTGGATATACCCTTTATTGGATGCAAAGGTATCAACCAATATGCAGCCAATATGCATAAATAACCTTACCTGCAGAAAGTACTTACCTCTCTATACAGCCATGTCACTTATTTTACCTAAGCCAATCTGCCCATATGCAGTAAAAACATCTGTATCCTTAACAAAATTATTTACCAAACCCAGAAGGACTATCCCTAGGTAAAGCCCCTTCAGTTAAGAGGGCAGAGAAGAGTGGTTTACTGAAAGGAAACAGCAGTTTAAGCTGATTTCAATATTTAATGCTTAGGGCTGCCTAATTGTTTTACGCATTCCAGCAATAAGGGTAATTGATTAACCTTAATCTGTTACAAATTACGCAAATAGATATATCAGCTAATTAAGAGAGAATCTCTGTTTTCTAGTTGCATGGAGAACACAAGAATGATTTCCTAGCTCATTAAGTTAGTAAATGAAAGTACAGAAAGTCTCGCTACATCTGGCTGAATCTGGCTAGTGGATATACGGCTGTGTCACAAGAAGAGTAGGTTTCTTTATCAACATGTAAGTTAGATCATGGCCAAGTGCAGTGATGATTATAGGTTATTTTAAACAAGCAGGCGCCCTGCCAGCAAACATGTATATAAACAGAGAAGTAAACTGAGTTGTTGTTAATTATTTGCTCTGTGATATTGCAGAAGAGCAATAGTCAGGCCCTCCTTTGAGTTGGGATCTGTACAAACAGAATAGACCCTGCTTTTTACAGCTTAAATTACACAGATTGGAAACTACAAGGAAATAATGAGATGTTGGTTAGTTTGACAGTTAAAAGTCTCAGGACACCAGCTGTCTAACTGTTGTCAAGCTTTTTGTAGGCATCATGGCAAAGAGACATTTTAACAAAGGAGCTGAAGGAAGATAATGAGGTGAGTTTGTAGATGGGTATAGGAAGCTTCTCCAACATAAGGTGAGCATGGCAGAAACCACATACGTACTGCTTTAAAAATTTAAGAAACGGGCAATAAAAACTAGTATTAATGGCCAGGTGAGGACAGGATTCAGTAGCTCAAATGTAAATTAGATACAATTAGGTGGCAATATGTTGTGAAAGTGAAGACAAACTGTCAGGGAATCACAGAATCATAGACAATGAGGGTTGGAAGGGACCTCTGGAGGTCACATCTAGTCCAGCCCCCTGCTCAAAGCAGGACCAGCCCCAACTAGATCATCCCAGCCAAGGCTTTGTCTAGCCAGGTCTTAAAAACCTCCAAGGATGGAGATGCCATCACCTCTCTGGGGAACCTCTTCCAGTGCTTTACTGCCCTCCTAAGTGAGAAAGTTTTTTTCATAATATCTAATTTCACCTCCCCTTGATGCAATTTGAGATCATTGCTCCTTGTTTTGTCACCTACCACCACTGAGAAGAGTGCATCTCCATCAGTTTTGGAGCCCGCCTTTAGGTAATTGTAGGATGCTATTAAATCCCCCTTCTGTCTTCTCTTTTCTAAAGTAAATAACCCCAGCTCTCTGAATCTCTCCTCAGAAATCATGTCCCCAGCACTCTAACCATTTTCACTGCCCTCCTCTGGACTGTCTCTAATTTGTCCACACCCGTTCTGTATTGGGGGGCCCAAGCTGTCTATTTGATGCAGTGGAGAAAGAGGTGCTAATGAAGAAATGCATGGAGTAGGGTACCATGATCAGTAGGGAAATCATCTTTTCAGTATTTTGAATGGATATGAGTGGAGGGGTGGGAGCTTTGCCAAGGTCATAGAGGAAGACATAGCTGTCTTTATCTCATCTTCACTCTGGCAAAACTTCCATGGAAAACCTAGATTGACTGAATTACCTGGGGACTTTGTCCCATTAAAAGGAATCTGCTGTGTCCCATTAAAAGGAATCTGATGTATTTTATCAAATATATTGTGGCTGGGAGTAATTATTTTACTACAGAAATCCATAGCAGTGGGGTATAGATCAGCTACAGAACTATGGAACATGGATAGCATTAGAATAACGATTCTGACTACAGCTAGGTTGTCAGCTACAGCACACAAAAGGAACTACTGTAATTAAATAGACCAGGATGCATTTCAAATAAGCACAATCAAGACACCGAGTGTACAAAGCAAACCGAGATTTGGGGGAAAGAATTGTCCGGGTTGACTGGCAGCCATTTTAGACATTTCACAAATAAGAGAAACAAAATTGCTGATGATTTGATATATAAAAGTACCATGCGTTTCATAAAGCATGCTGAGAATAGCTTGGCACCTTTGATTCAAAAGAGCAAAGATACTACAGTTACAAGATGTAGAATGTGAAAATAACTATCATTGGAGGGCAGAAGTAGAAATAGATGGAGTCAAGCTCCTGAATGGAGGTCACTGCAGAAATATTTAAGATCTTAGGCAGCAATAAATCAATATAAAGATGTCATAAAGCAGATTTAGAGGCCAAACCTTCAAGCTGTAGTCACTGGGTTCCCACTGAGCCCAGTGATTTGTTGTAACTGGTAAAACAGATCAATGCAAACAAAAGATAAATAGGAGCACCTGGTTTACTTATTCTGTATCAGTCACTCATTTGTATGCAGCTCTTATAGTCCCTCTTACCCATTTCCACGCTAAGCACATTGAGGAAAAAAATATTGGAAGTCCCCTCTGGGATTTGGATGTCAAATTCCAGTTAAAACTAATGGTCACTGGCTATCCAAATCAATGATGCAGCTCTTGCAAAATGATTGCCCTAATCTTCCTAACCTCTCCTTGTACAAAAATTCTTTCTGTCTCCAGTAATTTTCATCACCTAACTAGGGCAAAGCCTGGCACACTGGGGGAGAAGGAATGGATGACAACCTGAAAGGTAAATGTTCATTACAAAATACCGGCAAGGAGGTTATATAGTGTGCAGGTAATATAGTGCCGCGTGTGGTGTGAAAGATGCACCTGCAGGAAGCTTTAGAGCAAACAGAGATCCCACAGGGAAAGTGCAGACTAATTAAAACTAGTGCTACAGAAAGATGTTACTGTTCTAACATGTGTAAGTATGAGCCAGTTCACCAGAGAGCAATAAATGAAATGTCAAAGGAAGTGAGAAATAGTGGAAGATCCTAGGCTAAGGGATACGAAGACAAATGGTTGGGGAAACAAAGTAGAAACTTTGTTCATAGCAAATATAGCTCTCTAATGATTTCTGGCACATTTTTAACCTACGGAACATAGGCATTTCTGAAACTACAAGCTACGGGGAAGCATGGCAGGAGGAGGTATAAATGTCTCTGTGCAGCAGGGCTAAAGAAGCTGTAGTGTTGCTACTAGAGATTGAACCTACCCATGGTACCTTATCCCACAAAGTCTCACCTTATGTAGACATAGGTGGTAGCCATAGCCTAGTGACTCCTTGCAGCTTACTTTTTGTTATCTGGGCACAACTGTTATCCTTTGCCTGTGAATCCCCTTTTTACCTATAGTCTCATGAATAAAAAGCCCATCCCCAAATCGATGTGCAAGAAAAGACTTCTGCAAAATGTTTATAGTAATGCAGGAACCCAGAGTACAATGAAGAAGAGACCAGATTCTGGGACTCAGCTACCTTTTTTTCCCCAATAGTTGCCTAAGTTTACTTCTGGATATTGCAATGTGCATGTACACTGATTGCACACAGATGCACCCTTTAAAGGATATCGGCTGTATCAGTGACACGTGCTAAATAGTCTTGCTTTCTTCTGTCTAAGACACAAGCTCTACACCACCTCAGTATTACTCTATGGAGCACTGCAGGAAAGCAGAGCGTGCCCATTGTACATGCCCCAGTGTAGCCTCTGTAATGGCAGAGCTCTTAAAAGAGGTTATTGGTATGTCCCCAGTGTAGCCCTAAGGCAGCTATATCACTTCCATTTCAGGAGGAAACTGCCCTGGTTCCCATGAGGTTCCTTGCTATGGTGCTGAGGCCATGTAGACTTGCCTAATGGGTCCTAGAAATGAAGAGGAACTCCACAGAAGTCAATGAAATGAGACTGTCCTAGCCAGGAAAAAGAACTGAATTATACCCAATGTTGCTGTTTTTAATTTCCCTGCAGTGCAAAATGTTTAAGGGCCCTGCTAACCTCTCTTCCTATGGTAGTTTTTTTTTAAGGTCTTTGAAGTATACTAATGTAGATATTGAGTGAGTCCCAGCCTACGATAGATTTCAGGGTTTTTCCTTTTTTTTTTCTTTTGGATTTTAAATAATTAAACACCAGTAAAATTAGATTAAAAGCCAGATTTACTGAAAGGAGGTTTAAATGACATTGTAAGTATTATATTTCAGCATTTACAAAGTCCCGGAAACAGGGAAGGTATACATAAAATATCTCCGTGGGATTCTAATTCACTTCTCTTTCATGAGTACATGAAATGCAATTGTTCAATACACGTAATCTTTCAGCTGTAGACATTGTCTAATATTTATTCCTATTCCTTTCAACTATGCAAATATAAGAAGGGCATTTCTCCCTTATTTGTATGATTCAGTGCAGTTCTGTCTTCAGGACAATACCACTATTCCATAAGAAGTACTTTTACTCCTACACATCAGTATAAATTGCACAACAGCAAGCAGCATTCATTTAAAGTAAAGGCACTTGAAGAACTCGAAATGCAACAGAAAACCTAAGGTTGCATACAATAGCGTATCCTCGGATGTTATGAAATAATTCATACCAGTGCAAAGTGAAGTGTGCCTTATGCCCCCAAAAAAGGTTTCATTTTTATATGAATGCATTGGCCTGGATGTTGGTCAGAATCAGCACTGGGTGAGACAGGTTACCTGGATCTTGCATGGTCCTTTTGCAGCTTTTCTTGATGGTACAAAGGTGGGAGCCACTGCATCTGTGGTAGTTTGATGTTCCTGTCGGCATACTGAGCGTCATGTGGACCCAATTTCTACTACAACTTCCACTACACAAAGATATGGATTGTTTGTGGCATAGACAGCCTTCTGATGCTCTTCCACAAAGACCCACAACAGGAATAAGGCCCACATCTTGCCTAGATTTTTAAATATATGGACTTTATTTCTTCTTCAGCAAGAAATGTAAGAAACGTGCGACTAAAGCCATATATTAAGGGTGAAATAGAGACTTAGAAATGCTGTTCTCTGAAGGTTTCATGGGCTGATGATTCTAGTTATGGCTGCTTGTGCCAGTCATGTCACATTAAGGTTTATGTAATACAATGTGATGCACATATGTGATAAGACTGATAACATTGGAGGGACCATTGAATGATTTATGATATAGGTTACCTCCCTCCTTTCCTCCTCTGGATGCCCAGAATTGAGAGTTTGTAAAGAGTAGCAGATAATCCTTATAAAATAATCACCCTAAAATCAATGGTGTATTTTGACTCTCAAGTGCATTTTGAGATCTGATGCCAAAGACCAGATGAATTAATCACCATTATGAGTCTGATCTGGGGCACAATGGCAGGAGTGGAAATAACTCTCATTGAGGTTTTCCCCCCAAAAAACTGAAATGCTTTCTTGAACAGTTGTTCGAAAAAATCTCATGTTTTGTCATTTTGGAAATCAGGCCACTTCAATTATGTACCTGACTGGAGGATGTGTAATACACCTGAGCCATCATGCTTTCTATTATGTGAAAATGAGGATATGAAAAATAACACTACATTGGTAACTCTCCCGTGTTGTCTTACTTCTTTTTTTTTGCACATTTTTTCTGGCTTTTTAGTTCTTTTGTTTTCTAAATCCCCAGAGCCTATTTGTGACCCTTTCTTCCTTTCTGTTAGGTGAAGCATGGCTTCTCCTTTATCCATCATCCATGCGTCCACAGCCAGTTTAGCTCATTCCACATTTAGAAAAGCTAAGCAAAACAAATTGAGAAAAATGAATAGGTTCCAATGTAGATCTGCCCAAACCTGAAAAACATCATACATCTGAGCAATCCCAATGGCCCCTTGTGGGATGATATCACACCTATGTGTGTGCACATGTGTAGACTATTTGCAGAAGGAAAGTTTTGCAGGATTGGGCTCCTAGATTTGTCCTCTAATAATATGAATACACACAAGTCCATTCAACTGCACTTGGGGGCAGCCTCACCTGCAGACCAGAGCATGGACAGTCTTCCCTTCCCCCACCATACTTTAGTTCTGGTTTGTATAATTAAAACACCTAGGGACTATAATTTGCCTGCAGTACCTGCATAGTCCAATAGTAATATGTGCCTACAGCCATAACAATCCCTTTAAGACAAAAAGGCTTGGGAGAGCTTTTCTGGTACTCACATGTAACATTAGCTTTGGCCCTTATTGGATATTGTAACATCTAATCAAAGAAATGTCCAGCAAAGATGAATTTCAAATTAATCAACAAGTGAAATCTATTCATTACAGCAGACACGAATAAAGCTTGAGGCTGTAGATATTTTAATGCTGTCTATCTTATTCTATGCCATTCTTTTGAATCATAATGCAGATGTCAGTACAATCATGTCACCCTTTAATTGTACTGTCATTAAATAGAACATAACAGTTTTTTTAAAGGCTTAGTATTAAAAAGGGTTAGAATGATCTCACTGGGGATTTCTCCTTTCCCCCCTTGAAATGTTCTCTTTTTTTAAAAATCAACAGCCAATTAATAAGCCTCATTTCTCATTTTAATATCAAGGGAATTAGAACCATCCTTTCAGACTTCCAGTGCATAAAATATGAGAAATACATTTCAAATTCCCTCTTTTTCTTGTTATTTAGTATCAGCAGTACAGGCACCAGTCAATTAAATTATAAAAATAATATTATAAAAAGAAAGCCCATCTTATTTTGCCAGGTGACAAGAACAAATACTCACCATATATACATAGAGTAAACCACAGGCAGTTTCTGCATTGTGCATGTATCTCAGTTCAAGTGTCTAGATACCACCAGTTTTTTTTTTTAATATGAGTCTTAAAATATTAATCAAGTTTGGCATGCTATTCCATCTTTTTTAGCAGCTGTTCACATGATGGTAGGGAGATAGTAGAAGAGAGATTTATCACAGGTGGTGCAAAAGGCTCCTGACTGCCATTGCAGAGCTACATCACACTAACCACATCTGACTTGCTATCATTCTTCAGCGGGTCAGTAATTCCCATAATGTGATACCTAGAACTTACGATATTTCAGCCATAGTCACCACTATCTTTGTAGGAAGGGACTGTTTCCTCCTGGCTCTACCATGGGATTGAAATGAAATAAGGCCTACAAAAAAGACTTATGTGATGTTTGTGTGCATTCATAAAGCAGTCATGCCTGATTTCCTGTCCACTATCACACCAGTATCCTTTTACATAGTTCTTTCTCCAGTATACATATATGTTACTTTACTTGGATCCAGACATTGGTTTACATTTTTTGGCCAGTGTTAAGTCTCTGGCATTAATCATCCCCTTTCCTTGCTTAAACTTTGTACCAAAAAAACTCTGAGCTTGACAAGTTCTCATCCTAAGTTCTTTTTTCATATGATATATTTTTCAGTGGTAGGCAAGGTTCTTTGGGTAGATGTGATATCTTTTATTAGACCAACTAAATAGTTGGACAAAAGTTTTTTGCAAGCTTTTGGGCACAAACACCCTTCATCAGGCATAGGGAGACTCTGCTGGTGTTATGTGTTCTCCAAGGTAGAAAAGAAGCTAATTTACAATAAGCAGGTCTGTGAAAATGCAAATGAGTGGAAGTTTGGAAGACAATGGGAGGGGAGGTGTGGAAGGTAGGGAAATGTGTGAAGGAATGCAAATGGTCAGCTAGAGGCAGGTTACCTGGGGTATGTCATGCAGGTTGTAATGTGTCCAAAATCCAATGTTTATAGTAAGTCCATGATTTTTTGTATCTAGCAGATTTATGAAGTGAAGTTCGTAGGCTTGTTTATGACAGGTATTTTGTAAAATTTTCAGTGGTGTCATTTTTTGCCACACAGGCTATAATCAGTGGAAAATTCCTCGCATTGCTTATAATATTCAATGCTCATACTGTTATACATTCACTCTCACTACCACCTCCATTTATCTAATGCCAGCAAACACAACATTCTGGCCAATGACCTAACTGTTGGAAATGTAGCTCAGCTTGGGGGAAGGTGAGAATAGTGACCTGAGTTCTTCTTGTTGAGGATATTTATTAGTAATTGAATTGCCTAGGAAATTGCAACAGCAATCAACCCCCTAAAAAAAACCCCCATGCATAGCATTGGCTTGCTACTTTATAGCAAGTGGGAAATAAAGCAATTACTGCAGATGCCAAATGCATGGGACTAAATATGTGCCTGTGCAAAGCACTCCCTGTGCTATTTGTTTTTCTTATGGTGGTTTGGAGAAGAGAATCCTTTAGAGAGAAAGTCTGCAAAGAAGATATGAAATTCGTCCTACTTATTTCACTCATTTTAGAAATCTCTGCTGGCTTTAATTAAACTAACCAGAGGGTAGCAATCCCAGCAATATTAGAAAGCTCTAAAAACAAAGCTTGTTCACAAGGTACAGTAGCTGACAGCATGCTGGCGACACCCTGGTTTGCCTTAGCCATAGCCCATGCACTAAACTGAAGGCCATGTTCTGAAATCATCATTCCCTTCAAACTTCCCTCCAGTTTGCACCTATGCAGAATAAACTAGAAGTACTGCATTTGTCCCAGACTGAGCACACAGTTTAATATTTTTCCATATTTTAAAATGCATTGGGAGAGGCTCTTCTTTGTGTTCAAATCTTTTCTTTTATGCTTATCTTTTGGCAGAGGTGCCGCACAATATGTGGCACAGCTGAGGAGATTTTCTGCAAGGACATTATAAGCTCCCAGGTATAAAAGTTGCTCGAAATCTACCATTATTATTACCCTTCAGGAAAAACATCTGTGAAAACTCTGATTGCATTTCATTTTTAAGACTTGCTGTTATATCTATAAACAGAAATGATGGTGGTTTGGGTTTCTTAGAAGCACATTTTGCTGTTTATCTGTTTCAAAAAAAAGGAAGAGGAGGATATAAGAAAAATAAGTACATTTCATGAGAGTGTCTTTTAAACAACAATGACAAGAAAAAGTTTTCCATCTGCTGCAACTTCATTAAATGCTGAAATGTGATATTTTCAAGTGTGAGCTTTCTGTGAAAGTGGTTTAAATAGTTGTTTTTATAATTGCAATTTGACTTCATCCAGATATATCATGTAAATAGTTTACAGATGCTTGAAAAAGCTGGGGTTTGTGGACAAATTAATAAATCATAACAACATGTTTTTGTTCCACAGAATTCTGTTTAATTGAAAAGTGTACATGAGGCAAATGATGCATATTCATTTAAAATATAATAACTTGGAAATAATAGCTACATATTCTCCTCTAGTAATGCAGACATTTTAGCCCATGCTGGTTTTCATCCACATTGTTAGCTGACACATTTCTTTAAGAATTAATTCAGCATTATGAAATGAAGGACCCTGACTTCCTTCTCTTCTTTTCAGAATCCTTTTGGTTTTTCAATAGGACAATGGACTATTTACCTGAATTCTTTCAGAAATGAGAGATTATATTTGTAAGCATGTTCTCTTCTAGCTCATATGCTTTATGCTTGTAGTACAAACAGCACTGTATGATTTGTGTTGAAGGTTATTATTTTTAACTTTCATAATGGGCCTTTGGTTATTTTTCATGAAAGGATAATTGGTTTCCAAGGCCTAATTGTCAATGTACAATTCAGCACATCCTCAGAAAAAAATCCCACTCGCACATTGCATCTTCAAACCTACTTGTCCTTTCAAGTTGTACTCATTCACAGAAACTGTATTCATGGCAAAGCAGCAAACAGGGATCCATTTGGAAACTTGCATTGAGATTCATACATTTAGTAGCCAATTTATAAATGTGGGATTCTGTGAGTTTAGTTGTCATGCATATTTTTGCAGATGCCCATTTTGCTCCATCCCTTGAAAATCTGGGCTGGAATTATCAAAGGAACTTTAAGCAGTTAGGCACCCATATCCTATGGATTTTCATTGGCTATGTGCCCAAGTGAGCCTTTGAAAATCTGAGCATTTGTTCTTCCTTTTTTTTATATTGTAAGTGAAAATGCTACAATATGTTGCAGAAATAAATAAAGTGACACTGCTTTATGCATTATTGGAATAATGAAGCTCAGTGATGATAAAGATGACAACAAATTACCAGTAAATACATTTTTAATAAACCACAGAAATCTGGTTTCACCTCAATCTAATCTTACCAAAAGAACAGGATGAAAGCATCTGATTAACAGTCTGACAACATGGTTCTTACCATATGTTAGCTATGGATCAGCTTTAATAAAATAACAAAGAATGCAGACATTTCTGTGAAAACCTGTAACCCACATGGCAAAGCCAAAAGGAAAGTCACAGGCCTCAATATACTTTACTAGAAGACATTATAACCAGAAGGTAAGCAACCGGAAGCAGGAATCCACCTGAATCTGGACCAACACAAACCACATCCAGTTCCTGCTGTTCCCTATGGTAGATGACATAGTCAAGGTCTCAAACTTGGTATTTATCCATATGGACAGAGAAATGGGTTCTTCTAACCTCTTTTCTGGGCAACTTCTGCTAGGTTAGGGCTCTTATGAGTATGTCTCTCTCTCTCAGAAGAGGAGCCTTGATTCAATCGTTCACCCACTGCAATTATGCCATGGGTAGAGAGGATGCTAAGTGCAAACCACATCTAGTGAACATCTGAAGGAGGACAAATTGAGACAGTTACCAAATAATGCAAATGGTTTAAAGAATGGGAAAACTTGGTGATTTTTTCAACCTATGAAATCCTTTAAAAAATCCAGCTCACATGAGCCTTTGTGTTGGAGCAGTGCCACTGTGTACATACGTCATAAATGAAAATGAAGCTACAGAGCTTCATATAAACGATATTGGACCATCGTTTGCTCTAAAGAGGATCATGGCTTTGACCAACATCAGGTGCAACCTTAGAATCAGAAGGGGAATGGTGGGCTAGGAGCGATCTGGTTCTTCGATGTGTCAAACAGCTTCATTCTACTAGCAAACTAGGATCACTACATTTCTCTTATCTGGACTCCAACAGGTAGAGTGTATTGAGGCAATACAATCTGTGAGCTCCCCTATTTGACATATTATCTGGAAAAAAATGATTTTTCATGGAAAAACTAACAAATATATATCCATGGAGCTGAAATCAACGGAGTAGCAAGCATGTGGTAGAGAAGAATTAGGGCTAGTTAGGATACAGCTCTGCAGATACCAATGTGTGCAACTAATCACCCACAAAACTTTCCAGGCACTTTATTAAAAAAGTGCCAAGTAATATACATGCCAACCAATTTCCCAGCTCCTTCTTCCTGAGTTGTATGTCATGCATCACTCGGACAGTTTTCTGCCCTAGGCAACCATTGAAATTCTATTGCTTATGGCTTCTTCCTAGTCTTCTGTTATTTTTTTCCCCTTTCTTTAAAATTAGCATTTCACTTATTTCTCTCACAATCATATCTGAATTTTTTCCAATGTACTTCACACTCCAGGAATATTGAATTGAGGCTCCTTTCTAATCTATTGCTTTAATAAAATCGCATGAAAAAATCTTAACTATGTTTAAATATAATCATGTTTATTCTTTATCGACCCCTCATAATGTTTGCCGTAGCATGAGAAAAAGTAACGGAGAATTTGCCTGTTAACACTGTAGGGTTTTTAAATTTAATTAGTGTGCAGTGTCCAGCCAAACTACCCCTGTAAGTCTACTATGGATGCACAGTACAGCGTACTGTAACATGAGTTCAATATTGCCGAATATACTCAGAAACTCAGAAAGTCTATCTCCTCAACTCCTGACAATGTTGATATGGTCATAATTTTCAGAGATTAAAGAATGTAATGGAAGCATCTCAGAAATTTATACATAATAGTCAAGTGTGGATGTTTTTATACCACGAAGACTTAATGTATATTCTATATTAGTAGCAATTTTACCAGTAAAGCACAAATGAACCTACAATTATTTTCATGTATTCCATGAAACTTGGACTCTATGGGGACCTATACATGAGACAGACCTGTGCTCCGACATGTACTAATTAGTGTGTGTTGTAACAGGCCCAATTAGTAGAGTCTGCTGGAGCATGCTAATTAGCACACCCCAGCAGCCTCCATGTCACGTGAATTCAGCATTCTTGCATTTCAAAATGGCAGTGGGGGTGCTTTAACTAATCAACCGAGCTTTAGTTAAAGCACCCCCGCCACCATTTTGAAGCACGGGATTCTGAATACATGTGATGCTGTGGGTGCTTTAATTACAGCAGTTCTCAGTGTCACTTTAAATAAAAGCACCCCCCGCTCCATCCCAGAGCATGTGTATAGATGCTTTATGGGTTTATACAAAGCTAACCATAATATTGATTGTTTTCAGTCTCATACAAGGTGCAGGGTATTTATCTGTATTTCACAGAATCATAGAAAATTAGGGTTGGAAGAGTCAGGAGGTCACATCTAGTTCAACCTCCTGCTCAAAGCATGGACGTCCTCCCCCCCGAACTACATCATTTCAGCCAAAGCTTTGTCTAGCTGGGTTTTGAAAACCTCCAAAGATGGAGCTTCCACCACCACTCTGGGTAACCTGTTCCAGTGTTTTACTGCCCTCCTACTGAGAAAATGCTCTCTAAATTCTAACCTAAACTTTCCTTGCTGTAACTTGAGACCATTAGTCCTTGTTCTGTGATCCACCACCACTGAGAATAGTTTATCTCCATCCTTTTTCAAACCCACTTTCAGGTAGTTGAAGGCTGCTATTACATTCCCCCTTCCCTCCTCAGTCTCCTCTTCTCTAGACTAAATAAGCCCAGTTCTCTCAGTCTTTCCTCATAAGTCATGTCCCCCAACCCCCTCAACATTTTTGTTGCCCTCCATTGGACCCTCTCCAATTTGTCCACCTCCTTTCTGTAGTGGGGTGGTCCCAAAACAGTGTTCCAGATGTGGCCTCACCAGAGCTGAATAGAGGGGAATAATCACTTCCCTTGACCTGCTGGCAACACACCTTCAGGCTATGTTTTCCACAACTCCTATTTGTTACTTATTCACTTGCATTCTTATTTTGAATGCATATTTTTAAACAAAATGCCAAACGCTTTCCTTATTTTTTAGTGCTGTTATTGTACTAGCACAACATCATATTGCTTTGGTAATTAATTTTAGTCTTGCTTTACAGCTACTTTTGAGAGGCACCATAAGAAGGTGACACTATCAACCTGTAATTGAAAGCTGAAATCTTTACAAATGCCCAGGTGGAATAGATGGAATCTGAACATTGAGAGATAGTAACAGGCCCTGGCTCATAGATTTGGAAGTTGATATTTGCCACCATATGAAAGAGAGAGAGCACATGATCCTGAACCAAGTTCCTACACCCATGCATGTAGGGCATTCTTGGTGGGAACCAGGGATGTTTGGGTGTTTGAGTATTGAAGGTTTAGCATGGGTTTGGAAATAGGGAAGGTGTTTCCATCCTGGCACTTAAAGTGGAAAAGCATTCTCAAAACACCTTACAATATTTCCAAAAAGATGGTAAGACCTTATTCCACTGGGGGTTTTGTTCCTTTCTCTTGGCCAAGAAGTTTTGTGTCTTATTCCCATCTTAGTGGTCTGTAGTATCCTGGAGGCATGTATTTTGTTTCTGTTTTAGCTGACCTTTGCTCCACTAATCACTTTAAAAATTAAGACCAAGGCCTGAAACAGAGCTGGAATTTGTGGTCCAGACATGCTCTTGATGGCTTTAGTATGGAAAAAGTAGCCAGCTATATTGTGTGCCAGCTGTAATCTACAGCATTGTCACATTCAGCTACAAGTACAATGAATAGTGGTAATCCAGCCCAAATGTGACAAATTTATGGATTGCTGTGGCTAGGTCCCTATCAGAGAGAAGAAACAAACTTTCCTAGAAAGCTGGAATTGAAAAAGGAATGTTTATTTATTTATTTATTTTAAATTGACACTATCTACTAATTCAAGTTCAGTGACGAGTCAGACAGGACCTTGTAGCTTTAATGGATGGAGGGTGTATGCATTTAATGGAAGAAAGGCTACAGCTGGGCAAGCCCTTTGAGTATTTCTTCTTTCTGAGCAGCATCACTTCACTCCTGACTTACACTTGAGCCAGCTGCTCTTTATCCATGCAGTCTGAGACAGAATGTTGCATCGATACATAAACTTTATCATTCAAAGAAAATGCCATCTGTATTACAGGCTAAAATTAACCAAAGCTAATTGGTTGCCACACACAGTGCACGATAGGCTCTGCTTGATAAAGTCACAAATGTTTTAGCAGATCTAAACTGTTTCATTACTATCTATTAGAGAATATGTGCTCACCCTATTAAACTCATGGCATCTCGGCTGAATTATTGATTGTACAATGGGAAACCGGCAAGTCTCCTCTTTCATCCTTCTGTAAAGCAACTTCGGACAGTGTATGGTTTAGAACGGTAGTTTTCATCCTGTGGTCCGAGGACACCTGGGGGTCCACAGACAGTGTCTGTGAAAGATGACTATGATCAATCAAAACTATGTGAATACCTACACTTAACGTTCAATTGGTCCTTCATTTCCAAATGCTCCATTCAAAATTATTTAGGAGTCTGCAAATGAAAAAAACCTTGAAAACCACACTGGTTTCAAACTACCTATCAAGGCATAAATCTATTTAAAATATAAATGGTTGTACGGACACTTCACTGGTCAGCATGTTATAATTTTTTATTTCTGTGATTGTGAATTGTGAATTTGAGCCATGTATGTTAAATAATTTTAACCTGTTATTTCTTTATGTTTTCTATGCTAAGTATGTTTACTTTTCTCCAGTCTTTCATACAAGTCACTCTCCTATAACTGGACATTTACAACTACAGAAGTAGTAATTTGGATCATATGAGGAGTGGGGTGATTTTATTGCCTTGCTCATGTATGACAGATTTACTGAAGCAGTCTCTGTTATAAGGGGTTTTTGTTTCATTAGCAGTGCACCATTCAATTAAATGCTCCATCTGCCTCTCTCGTAGATATAACTCTCTCAGAATTAGCATTCTAACAAGTACCTTAAAAGTAAGAGAAACAGAATATGCATTAGTAATATTAAAGAAATATTACAAAAACTTTTTTTAAACGTCTATGAAATGATGGTATTTCCATTTAATATTAAGTGCAACTTTTAAAGGTTGTTTTCCAAGGTCTAATTGGGCATGGTATGCTTTTGCCCTTAGGAATCCCAGCATTTCTTTAATATCTCCTCATGTATATTGCACTCTGTGAAGCAATCATTTGATTTTGCTTGAAAAATACTCTAGGGATAACTCTAGACAAAGAATAAAAAACTTTTAAAAGCTGTTGTGCATTAGGTGAAGGAGTTGGACAGTGTATTAAAGACATAGGAACAAATCGTCATAAATATCAGCTGGTGTAACCCCTTTAAACACAATGGAGCTATGTTGATTTACACCAATCAAAAGAGCTTGAAAACGAAGCCTTCATAATGCTACTGCAGTTTAAGACACATTGATGGAAAAACAAATCTTTGAGCCACAGTGGGCACATCTACATGTGCACTTTAATGAGCAGTAGCCTATTTTACTGCTGATTAAACCGTCATGTCAAAAGCCATGCTAATATGCTAATATGCAGTAAAAATAGGTTATTGCACATTAAGTGTCATTAAAAAAGTATGCACTTTCATTACTGAGCAGCCTAATGTGCAGCCTAATGTGCATTTATTTAGTACCTCACAGAGGTACTAAATTTAATGCTCAGCACCAAAAGCACATTAATGAACATGTAGATGAACCCAGTTAGTATATTATTTATTCTATTGCCAACAGTCATGTGTAACATATAGAATGGAAAAGTATTTAAACTGGAGGTGTAGAACAGTGGTTCACAATTTATCAGGATTTCATGGACTTGAGACATCAAAAATGGCCAAGTACTTTCCATTTCCACAGGGGCCCATGAAAATGCAGGAGGAGTCAACCTTACTCTCTCAAAATTGTCTCTCACATAATGAATTCTTTTTTCTGGGCCCAGTTCTCCTACATGTTTGTGCAAGCATGGCCACAAAAGCAGGTAGAACGATGTAATTCCATCGCATAAAATGTGGCCATCTTTCTTAAAGAGGGGGCATGTTTGCACACCATGAAATACCACTCCATAGGGCATCACATTGAGTTACTATGTTGGGTGCTTCAGAATAGATGGGGCAAGTTGGAGAAGAAGGGCTGCAAGTGGACAACTCACAACTACTTCTCCACCCCTGCTGCCTCTGCATGTGATTATGGCTATGTACAATCTTCCAGCCCCAAGTTACTGTGGAGGTGTTATATGAGTACTCTAAAGCCTTTGTGGACATTGATTTTCCCCAGTGGAAGGGAAGACTAGGGAGCTGGTTTCATTCAGAACTGGCCAAGTCTTATCCCTGGAAACAGAACTCATCTACAGAGCACATGTTGTTGTGTTGTGGTGGGAAACCCGATTTCTCAGTACTGATTTCTGCCCTTCGGTTCCAAATGTTAAACTGGGCCAATAGATCGTTAAATACATAAATACTTTAATTATGTAACATCTTCCATGTAAGCAATAACAGTAGTTGGCACAGAAATGGCAAGTTCCCAAGAGGGAGGCAAAAGTGGAAAAAAGGGAAAATGGTCAATGATATGAAATAAGTAGTCCATGATATAAAAAAAAAAAAAAAACAGAGAGAGAGAGAGAGAGAATCCCTTTTATTACACGAGCTAGATTTCCAATTATATTTCCAATTCACCCTGCCATGGAGGCCTTATTTGCCACATAAGCCTCACCTAGGATTTATTTTGGTGGCATTAGTGAGATGCTAGTAACACATAGGCATTGTAGTCTCTCCAAATTGAGCAAATCTCACTGTTACTGCAGAAGAGAATATTAAACATCTATCATTTCTATAACTTGAGGAGTCTCTTATTTACTTGGCTAGAAGGCATTTGAATAACATTTATTAAATTTACCAGAAGGCCTGTCACTCAGCTGCTTAAAATGATAATAAACAATATGTGGAGAATTATCTAAAAGGCCATTGAAATAAATGAAATCCAGGACTGAATCCTAAACTCTGCCAATGCTATTATATAATACATTTATGCTGTTTGTTCAATAGAATGGCTCTGAGTTATTTAAGGTCCCTGATAACTGATGTTGATTTGTGTAAGCCTTCTATCGAAGTAAAACTTAGTATAGTTTAAATATTCTACCTGCAAGGAAAGTGTGAGTAGTGTATTACCGTTAAAGAAATGTCTTGCAGAATGGCCTGAGATGGAACAGTTATTCCAGTACAGGAAATCCTGTTTCTCATTATTTTAGTAGGAGTTATACATATGTAAGGGCAGGTAGAAAAATACTCTAAATAAGTGGAGATTTGGAAGCTAATTAAAGCTCTGCTCTGAAATCTTTGGTTTTTCATAATACTTTACAATATCTTTATACTCTTAGAGTGTGAATAATAGTTTCTCAATTGCTAATAATTCATCATTCCTTTTACCATAAGCATTTTATGGCTTTTTATATTTAGTTGTAAATCTGGCTGAAGATGATATACAAGTATAAACTATATATACTTCATATAAAGTATAAACCGTTGAAAATGCTGTACCTATAATGCACCCCACAAGCCACAGTATTTTCACGTTTTCTTTATTCCTTCTAAATAGAAGAAAACTCTCATTTTTAATTAGTTTATCCACAAAATACATGTCATGTCTGGACCAAGAAAAGCTAATTTGACATAGTCACTAAACTTTCCTAATATGATGTTCCAGACTTTCTTTCTTAATTTTATTATAGTAAAGAAACCCCAGTGGTATAGACAGAAAGATGCCACAGAAGACTCATCAAACCAATCGTAGTGCAGCTGCCCTGTTAAAGTAGGATGAATTGTGCAGGAACTGATTTAATAACTTGGAAATAAAGGTTTTAGACGCAAGGCAGCATACATGGAATCTCACTTTTGTATTTGGGGTCTGATAACAGCAATGAGAAGCTGAGCACTTGGCAGCTGCTATGAATTTCAGTGACCAGGCAGTCGGTGCTCAAATCAAGCCACTGTCCAAAGGACAAGTGGCTGGACAAGTTGCTTTGAAGAGAGGGAAATATTTTATGCAATTTTAAATAGTTTTCTGACGTATTCTGAGCAGCTGTCTACATCATGGTGGCATTGTGCCCCGGTGGGGATGTTGATGAGCATGCCCCATTTACCTGCTCCTGCTGACAGGCTCCAAATCGGGAAATATGCTGACGATGTCACCCGAGGGACATCGCCAGCCATGCTCTAAAGCACACAGCAGATTGAGGTGAGGATGCCATTGAGTAGCCTCACAGGCATATTTCCATGCTTGTTTGGAGCATGTCAGTAGGTGCTGTTGGGTAGGTTATATTTAATCCTAGCTGGAGCTTGGATCACGCGTTCTAAAGGAGGACCTTTCATCATCTACTTATTGAGGTTGAAACTGATATTATATAAAAAAACAAATGGCTCTGAACTGTTTAGGAATG
>NW_005841910.1:615956-639485 GCF_000455745.1 Alligator sinensis | reverse complement strand
GCTCTTCCTTTGAGATGCCCGTATGTTTGAAAAAAAAATCTCCTTTTTTATGTTATAATGGAGAAGTGAAGGACAATCAATCATTGGCAAAGTAAAAGATATTTAATATTGATTGTCTTCCTGAAGCACGAGCAGAGTTTTACAGCTGTCTTTTCCTTTCTTTCCTGTTTTTTTTTTTTATATATATACTGTTTATGGTTTATAGATTTGTTTTCCATTCTCTATACCCAAAGGAGTAAGGAAAAGATGAAGTGATGATAGATTATAATTCTGGAAGGAATGACTAATGAGTAAGAAGACTAACTTTGTATCTATAGTGAAGGAAGTAATAACAGGAGTAATTGAGTTTATTGGGTTTCTGCTTAGCACGTATCGAGGCATCCAAGTCCCTTCAAATCACTTTTATGTACTACACTCTTGATTTTCTCTGTTATCCCAGACTTTACTTTAGTTGGTGAAATTCAACCTTGTATTTTTAACCTTGTCTATTCATTGTGACTAGTTTATCATCTTTATTTGCTTTCAATAACTGTTCAGCCAAATACTCTGAGTAAGCATAGTATTTGAGTCAATAATGGCAGCTTGAATTAAAGAACATTAATATAGCCCTACTGCCTGACAGACTCTTTCTTGAGAACTGGTTGAAGGAGTGAAATATTTTGGGTTGGTATTTACAGAAGTTTATGTCTGTGCTGCATATGACTCTCAATGACACTTGTAGGTAGGAAACAATATTCAAAATAATTTTTCAACAGGTGGCGTTTAACAGCAAGAATGCCATTCAAGTGGGTTATATTGCTGCCACTATTTCCTGTAAGACTTGTACATACCTGCTATGCAAATAAGATGTAGTACAAAATAAACAGGTATACTGTTATCAATCCAAAATCTTTAGGTTCATTTAGGGCACAACCCGTTCTATTATGAGCCAGTAGACCTTCTGGTTCCTGTTGACTTGAGTGAGTGTTAGATGATGATCCTCTACTCAGGCAGCCAGTTCTTCTTCACACAAGAAGTCTTATCGGTATTTTTAATGAAAGCCTCATTACAGTGCTAGTTGCACAATTAAGCCTTAAATTGGCAATAAACGTGATAGCACCCTTTTCTTTTAGGTTTCTGGACTTTTTGTGTTACTCTGTAGTAATCGTAAGGTCAAACAGTAAACACTCCACATTTTTTGAAGGAGACAGTAGAATATAATATTTTTCATTAAATTAACCAATGGAAATTATCCAAGACTGATGTTTAGGTTCATTGCAGGTATTAAAGTTTAGTTTCCAGAGGCCACCTTCCCTCAAGCACTAAATACTGAATTCATTTTTCAATCTGTGACAATATTGTACTTACATTTTCTCAGGCCATTTTAAGGCCAAACATCAAGGCTTGAAATCTGTGAATTCTGGATGCCAGTGTAGCATCAACACATACAAGAGTGGCTGCTTTCAATTACAAAATAATCAGTGGAGGTAGGACGGAGGGACTGATGACAATAAGTATAATAACAACTGTCTTAGGCCAACAGGGTCAACAACTAATCTTGCTATATTCTGTACAAGGCTATTTTAATTCCAGTAATTGGCCACAACCCCCAGCAACAATTGATGTGCTGCCACTTTTATCTGCTTTCTGCTCTCCTTGTTCATATGCAGCTGTTTTGTAAGATAAACAGAAATTGCCTGCTAAAGTCAATGAAAGTGATTGCTTCAACCTACTTAGGGGGTACATTATTGATCAGTTTTGTTGCATCTTTGACAGCTTCAGTCACTGTGCTTGCCATTTCTAGCTTATGAAAGATGACCTATTTGTATGTACTCTGGGATTTGGAAAGCTAAAGGGAAAATCATCATCATTATCATTTATAATCATCATAATCATCCTTTCATGCCTCCTAAACCACACTGTAATATTCACAAAAAGATAGTCACTATGGTCCTGACCAGCAAAATATGCAAGTATAATGATTATTCATTAAATATTTGTATCACTCTCATACCCAACAGCCCAGATAAGGATTAAAGACTCTTCTTCTTAAATGCTGCACGCATAATAATACATACACACAGAGAAAAACCTAAAAGAAATCCCCATTTAAGATGAACTTTAAATCTGTTGGTAGTCTGTTTGGGACCTACATACAGTAACGTTTGTAAATGTACATGTGTGTGTGCGAGAGACAGGGAGAGAGATTTATATAAGGGAGGTATAACACGATACCTGGAAGGAAAGAAAATTGCCAGTTAAAGGAACCACACTTTGCATTCCTTAATTAAAGCATCTCACAATAACCAAAAGAATTTAGATTCGTTTCTGTGGGAGGGTCTCTTACACTCCCAAACGTGACCATAGACCCCTTATAAAATTTGAAGGCACCCCCTCTACTGCCACAATGTACCCTCCATTAAGACATTTCATGCCATACTTGAACATACAAACATTTATTTCAACCTTCCTGATGTCAGAGGCCATGTTACATATGTGAATGGAATTTAGGAGAGCTCAGAAAATGTGTGAAAAGGAGAGTTCAAAAGATATCCACCAGGTGGCACTTAAATACCTCCTTAATTAGTCTAGAGCTAGGGGTTATAAAGTCCTAAAAGATATAAAATAGTGAGTTTACTGCACTGTCTCAAATCTGCCATTCTCTATGTGCCTTCACTATGGCCATGATACTGTATTAGAGGTGAGCAAATCATTTATGGCCACTAGCTGATTATGTTAATGTTCCCATTATTGTTGTTATCATCATGATCGTTATAATTATCATTATTGTTACTATGATATTACCTCTGAGCCCCAGCCAGTACATTGTGGTAGGCACTGTATAAATACAGACTGAAAAAAAAATAGTGCTTTCTCTAGAAAGTATACTTAAGTTTCCTATAAGCAGTTCATACAAACAGATATTTTATTTCCCAAATAATTTGGGTGAATTATTCTTGGCCTGTGAATTGTTTGGATTTATTATTAAAATTCAAAACTGTAGTTTTAACTGGACACACAAACTACATGACATCATTTCTCTTCTCTAACTATGGCTCCAGTTTCAATGTGTAAGTAGTGTGTAAGTAGTCCCATTGGAGTCTTATATACCTCACAGTATAAATGTGCTTACAAGCTTTTTAAAACTAGTACCCTAATAGGCGCAGACTTGGATTTGTGCTTTTGTGTGAACTCTTGATATTCAGCTCAGAAATGTTATCTTCATGAACACTTGAGATTGCATTTTAATTTATCATCAGGGTAAACACACATTTATAAAGAACTTGGCTGCTACACTGTTTTGGGTATCAAACCTATTTAGGCCTGCTTTGGGTACCTCTACTTGGCATCGCATTGTGTTGCAAAGCACACCTGAACCTTTTTATGGATTTAGACTTCAAGTCCTGTTTCAGGGAAAAGAAATGTATGCATGTACTCGACTTGACAACTGTGAGATGGGAGTGGTGCATCCTGGGATGTTGGAGGACCAAAGATTGCTTGTTTTATCTCTGCAGAACAGACTGAACTTACCCTGACACAAGCTAGGTAGCATGGCCCAGAGTTAACCCTCATCTTAAATGGTGTAACTTTGAGACGCTCAGACAGCACTTAAAACACAAGCATATGTATGCTAAAGCTTGTTAACTTGTGCTAAGTGTCCTCACTATGGTATAAACATAATAAGTGTAGTACTATGGGCTTCAGTATGTTCACTAATGTGAAGAAGGCTGATGGAAGCAAGTTTTAAAACAAACACAAAAGTACCTTGTACTGGTAAGGTGAACGTTTGTGTTTGTCACTTACCTATAAAATTTATCGACTAAGATCCTACATCTAATTAATTTGTAGAATTATAGTTCTTTGGGGATAAAACATCATTTGTACCAGGCGGCAGTTTTTCACACTCGCTTGTTCAAGATAAAATTTTAAATATTTCCCTAAGGATCTGATGACTATATTTCACCATTTGGTATACAATAAATGATTACAGTGAATCTAGCGCCTTCAGTAAATGCCCTAAAAATAGAACTGAATAGATGTGGGCCTATTTATTACTTTTACTCTTGGGGAAATCAACCTCAATCCTTCAAAGAATGTATTTAACCCCAGAAAGGATAAACTTCTGCAGGGATATAGATTTTAGGTAATTGCTGCAGTCGTCAATACTTTTCTCTCTAGGCTTAGTGGGTGTCTTATATATGAGTGTGTGTGTGTGTGTGTGTGTGTGTGTGTTACTTCTATATATGTGTGTCAATAAACATTACCTTGAGTTTTGGGATGCTGTTCCAGAGGTGCTGCACTTCGGGATGTTCCTAGCTAAGCAGGATCCCAGGGGAACCAGTAGTTTCAAGCTAACTTAAGACTCCAAAAAAAGAGCTTTGCAAAAAGTAACGATTTATAATAGCACAAAAAATGCAAGGCAATGGATTAGCTAGCTATCCAGTAAGGATCTCATCTGCATTTCTTGCAAGTAAAATTAGAAACTTTATGCCAGTTAGAGCTAGGTAGGAAATGGGTTTTTTCCTGTCCTTTGAAATATGATTCCCTATTTTTAAAAAATTCTGCCTCAGGACGAAACCCAAATGTTGTTTCATGACAAACAATGTAGTGTCCCCATGCCTCCTGATCCTACCCCCAGAAGTGGTTAGGATGCTTGTAAGGGATGCAAGAAACACACATTCAAGGCTTTCACCTGGGATGCGAGCAGAAATGCAGTGATGACATAGGAACCTGAGTTTTTCACGTTGCCCATTAATTCCAGGTTATCGTGGAGTATTTAGATTCTCTCAATGATTTTGACTGTAAAAACTATTCCAAGAAAAAGTGTCAGCTGTGACTAATGGATATATTCCAATGAAAAATCATTTTATTCAAAAAAACTTCCCACTTGGCTGTTTGATCCTAATGCCTTTTGTGTTCTCTGCCATATGAATAACTTCAATAGCTTTTGTCCTCATTTTGCAAGCGTCTCAGTGCAAACAGGTCCCTCCTGTACTCTAATAAAGCCATGAAGGTTCCAGTGCGCACCGGCAAATTCACCTATAGACTGGTATTTAATAGCTCTGATTGCTTCAGGGTGAGAAGTATCCCAAGCTGATGCATCAAGGGATTATCAACAGCCTGCTTGGGAATCGCATTCTTTTCATGTCCTATTCATCTGCTTTTTGACATTTTGTTTTAATGCCAGGCATTTTGAGTGCTATGGAGAAAACTATTAAGAATAGAGTTTTTGTAGCGTGGCGAAGACCTTTTTCACTGGGAAGCTCCTAAATATGAGACGAAAATAAAACAATCTAATAATGTTGGGCCTACTCCAGTAATGACACGTGTCTACTTTCTCCATGGATAGTTAGAGACAGCCAAACAGATACTTCTAGAAATTATGTTTTCCACCTGATAATTTGGCCAGTTCCACATAGCACAGATAAGAACCACATCATCTGCATTTTTCAGATTACTGATCTGTTATTCCCATATGGGTAGAAAGGGAAGCATTCTCAGCAGTAGCACTGCAGCCTAAGCAGCATATTTAAAAAAAAATTAAATTTAAAAGTCTGCTCAGTACGGGGGGAACTTAGCTGCCTATCTCCAAGCAGCACTTGAAATGACACTGCTTTCTACCTTTATTGTTAAAACCTCTCTCCCTTTCTCAGCTGGAGGAAAAAAAAAATGTTTTCCATTTACCTGACTGCTTTCCTGCTAAACATGTAGCAATTGGCTAGAAACTCTGTTGTTAACCTCTGCAATTTCAGGGGCTTTGAAAGTAAGAAATAGTAATTGTGGCAGGTAGAAAAAGGTATATATGTGCTGTTTTTATATATATATATATATATATATATATATATATTTAAAACCTGTCTGCCTGCAATGTTGGGGATAAGAAATGGGAATTTTGCTGAATTTAAATATTGCTTTGCATACTTTGAGAGGTGTGTTGCAAAGATGGGCTGAATCTTGGGAGAAGTACTGCTTCTCTCTCCCTCTTGAAGATAATCCCATTTAAATTCCTTAACATTCCCACTGACGAAGCCTACTTGGATGAGTCAAGTAAGCAGGATTTGGCCTGTAGGGCAAGCCAACAGCTATGCAGTATGTGCAGGGGCTCTGTTGGGTGGATAGCTAATTTTAACCTGAGAAGCTATAACTACGCAAAAGGTGGTACCAAACTAGAACTATTCCCAGGCCACTTATCACCCCCATGAAAGGTGAGTAGGGGCACCTTAACCCTAGCCCTCACCTTCAGGTGGGTTATGTAACATTGGAGGTAGTTGGGGCCAGGCACAGCTGTGGCCACCTGAGCCCTGTGGGGTGTGAGACCCCATGGAGAAGGAGTGGGTGCCAGGCATGGCTGCAGCCACCTGAGCCCTGTGGGGTGTAGGACCCCAAGGAAAGGTAGTTGGGACCAGGCACGGCTACAGCCACCTGAGCCCAGCAGGGAGGGAAGCCCCATGACCCCAGTGAAGGGATGGTATGGAGACCCAGTGAGGGGGGGCAGAGATAAGTAGCCCCAGTGAGGGGGTGGCCCCAGTGAAGGGGGTGGTGTGGAGCCCCAAGTGAGGGGAGTAGGCCTAGGTATGTCTCTGCACACCTGAGGCTGTAGTTTGGGTCAGAGGCCAAGTAAGGGGCTCAGTCCGAGAGATAGGGGTGAGTCCTGACCCTGGTAAGTCCTCCACTGCTGGGAGGCTGAGTGTGCGTCAAAAGCAAGACCTGTAGTTGAGCACAATGACCTGCTGCTCCTGGGGGGGAGTGAGAGTCCCTGTGAGACCCTGGAACACCAGTCATGGTGTGAGTTAAGAACACCCCAGTGTGGGGGGGAAGGGGAACCCAAGGGCTGGGAGCCTGGTATGTTTGAGTATATAGAGTTGCCCCCAAAGGAGCCAGGGCAAGCTTAGACCTGGTCGGGTAACTGCCTGTCCACTATCCCAATGAGGGTCATGGGAGAGACCCAAAAGATGGTACATCTGTCACCCAAGGTACGAAGTAGCTAAGCCTATGGCCTAAGGGGGCCCGCTCCAACAGGGAGCAAGGTAGCATAAGTTGTCGATGCATGAAAGAGACCCTGTGAGAGGGGGTGGAGTGTGAGAGTCCCTTGTGAGAGGAGGGCGGTATGAATGTGAGTATGTCTGAGGCCTGACAACGAGGCCTAAGCTTGGGCCAGCTGGGAGCACTGTTTCATCTGGATGCCATTTGCAAGGCTTGCGCTGCAGTGTAGGGGAGGAACGGAGCCACAGATAGCACCCCCTGGCATCGGGGCAAGAATGGGCAGCCTCCCGCTTTAATTAATATTCTAATTAATTAACAACGAGGCATAGCAGATGAGTCAGGTGGTTGGTGTGCCCAAAGGCAAGTGGGGAACTAGCACTGTGGCTAGTTGGGGAGCCCCACTTTGCCACATCCACCTTGGGAAGAAAAACCTGCAGCATGCTTATAGGCTTGGCAGTACTATGCTGGCTAGCACTATGGACGAGAGGGACTTGGGGGTCATGACTGACCACGAGATGAACATGAACCATCAATGTGATGCCACAGCTAGTAAGGAGAGCAACATGCTGGCTTGCATCCATAGATGCTTCTCAAGCAAATCCCAGGATGTCATTCTACCACTGTACTCAGCCTTGGTGAGGCCGCAGCTACAGCTGGAGTACTGTGTCCAGTTTTGGGCTCAACAATTCAAAAAGGATGTGGAGAAGTTTGAGAGAGTCCAGAAAAGAGCCACGCACATGATCAGAGGTCAGGAAAACAGACTTTTTGATGAGAGGCTGAGAGCTATGGGATTCTTCAGCCTGGAAAAGCGCAGGCTCAGGGGTGATCTGATGGCTGCCTATAAGTTTATCAGGGGTGCTCACCAGGATCTGGGGGAACGTCTGTTCACCAGAGAGACCCAAGGGATGACAAGATTGAATGGTAACAAACTCCTCCAGGACTGTTTCAGGCTGCACATAAGGAAGAACTTCTTTACTGTCCGAGCCCCCAAGGTCTGGAATAGACTACCACCGGAGGCGGTTCAAGAACCTATTTTGAACGCCGTCAAAAGACATTTGCATGTTTATCTTGCTGGGATCCTATGACCCCTGCTGACTTCCTGCTCCTGGGGCAGGGGGCTGGACTTGAAGATCTTCCGAGGTTCCTTCCAGCCCTAATGTCTATGAAATCATTAGAAATTTCATGAATATGTTATTTTAGCTACCTCTAACGCTTCTTCTTGCTATATTCCAGGCCAAATTTTGAATACACTTCAATAGAAATGTCTGTATTTCATTTCTCTGATTGATTAGAATGAGGCTCCTTAGGATGGAACAATTAGCTTTCTTTGTTGAGTCAAACTTGCAGGGAGCATCTAAATGTTTCTGCTTAGCCTGAACCTTGACCACTTCCACTGCTATAGATTAAGAGGATCTTATAACATTTTCCCTTCATATTCAGAGAAAATTTACAGTATGTACAACCTCTCTACTTATTTTTCCAACCTCGCAAATGTTTTTCTTCAATGTGATTTGGCTTCATTCTAATAAAGAACTATGAAAGCATATGTCTATTTAGGTGTTAATATCTACAGACAAATGTGTTTATTAAAGCCCATTTGTAGACCTGCTTCTGACTATGCTTATTATCAGTGCAAAATCCCTGTCTTCTGCAGGGCATAGGAGACAAGGGAAATAGAAAAATAAGTTAATTTATAACTATTGTTTCATGTTTAATGGCAGAGTTTTATTTGTTGATTTCTGCCTAATCGAATGCAGATTATAAAGCAAAACATCTGCTAGTCCCATTCACACCAATCAGTTGGGTAAATAATGGTAACAAAATTTTATGTATTTATTTTACCTCTAAAATGATAATGGTGGATTTTTACTACCATTTCTGCACTTTATCCATTAAAAAAGAAACATTTTCAAAATAGTTATGACAGCGCTATACTTCAGTCAGTGCAGATGGAGTTTGAATTAACTTGCTTTTTAGATCAAAGATTTAATTCATAAATAAAACTAAATTACTCATATACTCAACTGTGTTTCAAACTGTACAGTTCTTTGTAAACTACCAAAGAAACTTGTAGGTAAGTGTAGGTTGTACATAGACACATCCCAGAACAGGGCTCTTTGCTCCAGAATAAGTTGATCTCATATTGGATCATTTAGGGTAATGAGGAATTTTCTTCAAATAATATGCTAATGCACTGGTCAACTAATTGATAGTTAGTAGGTGCATCTACATGTTCATTAATGCATCTTAGATACTGTGCATTGAGTTTAGTACTTGCTTAATAAAGTATTAACTAAATGCGTAGTAACTACAGGTATGGAGTAGTAGCTCTAGCACGTGGGTTTTTTATGGTGTTAATTGCACAATAGCCTAATAACATTGTACAGTGGGCGATTAGCACGGTTTTTAAGTGCCACACTCTTGTGCAGTGTTATTAAGCTAATGCAAAGTAAGCATCTCGTGTAGACGGGCCTCTGAACTCAGTGGGCGCATCTAAACTTCCATATGCATTTGTTCATTCTAGAAGGATTTTCTCATCCTTTTACTTGCCCAAAGCTACCATCAACAGATCAGATCCTCAGCTGGTAGAAACTGACCTAGCTCCAGCTATGTCATGTTGTCCTAGCCAATTATTCTGTTCTAGAGGCTAATACCACAATCCTCAGTACTGTCAATGCATGTTTATGACCAGGCAATTACATTTATATAGATTCGAAGATTCTCTCCTATGCTCTGGTTGCTATAGGCTACATAACGGAAAAGAAAGGTCTGAAGCCAAAACAGTTGTCCTGTTATGGATTATCCTAATGCAGCGGGCTCCTCCAAGTGGCATAAAGCCATTTCCCACTCCACCTTTGCTTCCTGTTTCTAGTAAAAAATTCAAGGCCGGGGAAAGGACATGCCTAGGGGTATTCAGCTTTGCTAATCCCCAATTGCTATATTGACATCTGGGACAATTGACAACACTCTTTAGACTAATCTAAGGGCTAGATCCTTTGTGGAAGACAACCTCAGGAAAAGACTCTGGATTCAGGACTGCCAGTTTCAGGGAGGGGCAATTTTTAGACATCTTCCTGATCACCCGAGACCCTAGTCTTCTCTATTCAAAATTCAGAACTCCCTGATATGAATTCAAGATTCTCTCATAAAACCCCTCAAAACCTGTGTTTTTCCATGACTAAAATGAAAAGCCAAATAAATAGGTATCATTTGAACACAATGTTTTATCGATACATTTATAATTTTCAATCAATTTAGAAGCCTAACGGTACCTCGATCAGTATAATAAAATAAATTCTCCATACCTATATATTTTTGTGATTGATTTCAGTTTTTTGTCATGGAAAATCAGTGCTCCCCCTGCCCCCTTCACTCACTAGGATGCAGGTCCAGCTGCAGCTGTCCCCCCTGCTGCTTTGTGGCACTGACTAGCCCTGATACACTGGTGCCCTTCACTCCCAAGCAACAGTCCCTGCAGTGTGACCCACACCCCCCTGCCCTGCCAGTATGACCTTTAGGCAGAGCCAGCCTTAGGGGTGGGCAGTAAGGGCAACAGCCCAGAGCACTGAAATGGGGGTAGGGCACTGAGATGGGGGTAGGGCGTTACAGCGCCTCAGGTAAGACCCCACCTTAACTCAGATGAGGGTTGAGGAGGAGGCAGTGGGCTAGGGCTGCCCCTCGTTTCTGACCCACAGCCCCCTTTCCACCCCAGCCCTGGCAGAAGGAGCCCACAGCTGCTCCCAGCATGTGGAGAAAGGGTTGGGTATGTAGGAAAGGGAGGGTGTATGTGAAGCAGGAGGTTGGGGTGTGGGAAGGAGGTTGTGGGGCTTTATGGAACTTGGCCTCTGCCCCAATGGTGCAGGGCTCATCTGGACTTGCTAGAGCATGGCCCCTGATGGCCCAGACTGGACCCACATCATTGGAGCCATGTGCCAAGCTCTGGCATGCTCGGACTGCCTCCATGCCATTTGGGGGGCCCTCACAGTGCAGGGCAGCTCCAGGCCATTGTGAGTCAAGCTCTGGTATGACCAAGCCAGCCCTGTACTATCAGGGGCCCCTGATGGCACAGAGGTGGTCTGGGCACACTGATTGATGATGCATCAGGGGCAAATGGGTGGGCACGTGCCCAACCAGATTTCTGTAGGGTGCAGAGCTGCAGCCTGGGTGCTGCCACTGCCACTGGGATCTCACTGTGCCAATGCCATCCCAGCTGGAAGTGCCCTTAGCCCTAGGCCCCCACCCAGCACTGAGGGCACATTACCCCCCTCCTGCAATGAGTGGCTACCACTGCCCCAGCTAAGCAGTGCCCCCAGCCCGAGATGAACCAGGATGAACCATGGTAGAACAAAGTTTAGGGTTTCCTGCCCCTTTGCAAGCAGCTCCTTGCTGGCTGGAATTCTGCTAGCCTACAGGGAGCTGTTTGCAAAAGGAAAAACCTGCAGTTTCCCCTTCAAAGGGGAAAATCCACATTTTTCTCCTTTAAAGGGGAAAATCCACGTTTTCCCACAGGAAACAGAAAATAGGGATCTCTGCTGATCACTTTGCAGGTTTCTTTGATTGGCCTTCTGAGGCATCTCACTCTCCATGCTTTGTAGGGTGAGCCAAAGCCCTTAACTCTGAATTTTGGACTCCACTCTGGTGGCCAGGTGCTTAAAATGTAAGTGGCACAAAGCCTAAATCATAGGCAGCAAAATCCTTTATTGGATCTGGCCCTTAGCCCATAATCTGTTCATAGGATTAGGCATCCTGTTTGGTGAAGCAACAGACAGCGATAAAAACTACTTTTTGTGTCATTCAAAGTAATGGATTGTCTGACTAGAGAATGTTGACAATGATGGACAGCTATCTTCTTGGAAGGACCTGGTACTTGACACAATGATAGACATCATGATGAATGGCCTCTTAGGATCATGGCAGGTTAATGAGGAATGTCTATTTCACTGCATGACCAAAATGTCATGATGACGTCTTAAGCAATTGATTAACACTGTATTTGTCTCATGCTTATGATTATACCTTTTTTTTTCTTTTTCTTTTTTTTGTTTTTTTTGGTTTTTTTACAGGGGAGAGAGTATCCTCAAAACTATTTATAAGCATGTTTAGTGCTTCTCTCTTGTTACTTGAAGTTTATAAAACCATTCAAATGAAACAAATTATTATTATTATTTAATTTTTCATTGTACTCTAAAACCTGAATTTACTTTTGGTCATATGCTGTCGCTTTATTTCCCTGCCTTCACCAAAACAGTAAGATTTCAGCATGTATTTTATATACCTTGTTTTTTACTCTGTCAATCTCATTGACCCTGATGAATTGTGGACACATGCCCAAATTTGGGAGTGGACTGATGACCAGCTGACTGTTTTGTTCAATGATCTCCACATGCTTCAACCTTCTAGATATGTCTAGATTGATTTGTTGTTGGTGCGCTTTGGGTAATATCTGAGTGGGATCTTTTCAGTCAGATCTTTTTCTGGAGGCCAACTCTGATATCGCAAGTTGCCTTATGGCCGGTATGAATATTAATCAACCTCACATCCCCAGATCATAAAACACAGAAATCCCAAGAATGAAACTCTCCTTCACATACTATGGCATGTGGTAGAGCTGATGCTGAGGAAATTTGGGTAGGTTAGGGAAATCAATGGGAAGAATTGATCAAGATTATATGCTTGAAAAAGCAGACTAATGTTTGGGACACATACTTACAACTTATTGTACTTGATGTAAGTGCGTGTGTTTGTATGAAATCAAATTTATGGCAAGCTAGAGGATTTGTGAGTTTTACTTACTCTGTAGTTAATAGTTATTGAATTCTTTGTCTTCCTCTATTGTCCAAGTTATGGGCTGTAGCAATTTAACATTGGCTGAAGATTTTTAAATGATATGAGATGTGTCCACTTATTCATCTAAAGTTGAAAATGGCTTGCTATGGCATGATCATTTGGCTCAAGATTATGATTCAGTCTGCAAGCTTGTAAATATTCCTTCTATGAGTGTGTTTTATTTTGCTAGAAATCATAAATAATTTTCAGAAAAGTCTTTCTTTAAAGCAATTTCACTAAGTGTATAGAATGAATATTTGTTACTGTCACTCAGAGAGAGTACTTCTTAATTTTGAAGGTTTATTGTGTATATATTTTTTTTACATATTTTCCCCCATTCTTATCTCTGCTTTCAGTTTTCTGGATAAGGATTAAATTCTGTTTTTAATTTATATATTATGCAGTAGCTTTTATAAGCACGCCTTACATGTTGTGCTAGGAAAAACCTTATCACTCTCTGTAATATGGATGCCAGTTATCTTCAACTGAACTTTTCAGCACATTAAAGAGATGTCTTTATACTTTTAAGTTCATAATCATAATACTGATTAATGGATCGAGCATTTCTTGGCAGATTGTGAGCAACTGGATGAAAATGCAAATCCTCAGTTGTTTATTGAGGGCTGCCATAAACTCAGGGTGGAACAATCACATGCCCAGATTGAGAAATTATTGGGTAGGCTGAAGGTCTAACTGCAGGACTTGGCATTTGTCCGCAATGAATTTCATTTGATTAAAAAAAAAAAAATTAAAAAAAAGTCTGAAAATACAGTTTATCAAGATCATTCTGAGTTTTAATATTACCCTCCAGAGTGCTGGCACTTTACCCAGCTTTATGTCATTATGTGGGGCCTAATTCTGTTACTTTTACTCAGTAGTTTAAGGCCTGATTTTTCAAAGAAGTTTTGGCGGCTAAAGTTGCAGATAGATCACTAGTGGAGTTTTCAAAAGCATCCAAGTGTATACTTTCATTGATTTGAGTGGTACTACTTGAGACTAGGAACCAGATATTCATAGGATCCTAAGGATATAGATGACCAAATAATGGGTATGTTTTTAATGTGAGTTGGGCATCTAAGCAGGTTTGATATTCTCTCGGAATAGCTGTCTGCATTTTTAGGCCCTTTTAGGTGCTTAATAGCCTATTACACAAGTGTTGTGGGGACAAATAGGTTAGAAGATTTTGAGGAATTCAAATATCAGTGTAATAGTAAAAAAACAGAAAATCAGAACCCGAAACATTAAGCACAAGAACCTAGGTTTGTTTCTACGGCATAAAGAGCAAATCCATGAAAGTTTATGTCTCTGATTTTGCATTATTCCAAGGCAAAGCCTCTTTGTTAAATTAATCTTTTTTTTTTTCCCTGAAAACAAAACATTTTTCCCCTCGTCCTTGTACTGGTAAAGGAATTGTCATTGTAATAAAAAACTGCCCCATTGCTTCTCCATTGCTTAACTGATAGAGCTGTGTGGTTACAGCTCAGACTTTGTTGTTCCTTTGTTTTTTTAAAGAGGGGCAGTGTATCAGGTCTGACAACCCCCCAGAAATCCCACTTAGAGAACAACTACCCAACACATACCCCTCATAACCCCAGCACTACAGAGGGACAGGTTAATATATTTACACTTAAATGAAACTGGAGGTGCTTCAGTCCACAAGGTGACAGAGTGAATTTAGATATGACAGAAAGGACAGTTACAAGGAATAATCCCTTTGTAGGTTTGAATTCTTCGAGCTCAAATCTCCATATAAAGCTTCAGCGGCTCGTTCAGCACCAATTCCCATGAATAAACATTGCAGGGAACAGCCAGCAAATCCTTCATTAACTGAATGCAGTAGTGTATTCACTCCTACAAGTAACTCATTTGGTGACCTTGAGAAAGTTACTTGGCCTTATTTTGCATTAAAATCTAGCCAAAAAAGGGAGGAAATACAGATCACACTAAAAGCCAGTTGCTGCAGTGCATCTTCGTGTTCTGTGGTAGGCTGATTACATTACATGTTGCAAACAGATTAGTTTGTCTGAAAGCAATCATTTTTGGTTACCAAGTTGTATTCTGCAATTGCAAAATACTATTGTTTAAGGGAAATCTGCGTGAAGCAATGTTGACTGTTGAAGGGTGATATGAGTGCCACGTTGATCCGAGTTGATAATGCAAGATGAAATTTCTCTAAGGGCTTTGAGAAACGATCCAGAAAAAGCAGTGAGGGGCAAACTCAAGTGATTTGGGAAGTTCAGTTCAGGTAACAAATGCAATGGGAATAGGCATGTAAACCCTTATCAGGATTCCCTGGAGCTGGGGGTTTGTTAGATATGGGCATCTCATGAGAAGAGACTCTTGTAGGATACCTAGAACTCCCTGCTATTATTTTGTCAGGTCCAACTCCCAGGAGAACTGTCAGACTAAGTACAGACAATCAAAAAATCCAAGGCTGAATTGATTCAATCTTTGTAGGTTTGTCTGAGCTGCATCGATATAGACTAAACAGATAAAAAAAGTGAATAGACATTCAGTTTTGATTCCAGAAATGCAGCCACCTGCCTGCCGTGGTCCAGACCAGAAGCTGAAGGTGCTAGAGCACATCTCTCTGCCTGGCTGCAGCAGACAGTTTAGGACAAGGTTAGTCTGCCCACCCTATGAGAGCAGGTTTATGTGGGAGGTGCAAAGCATCCTGGGATGCTGGGGGACTGTGAGCTAATTTCAATCTGGAGGGGATCTGGGACAGAAGTTCAGTAAACCAATTTAACCTAAATCAGTTAAGTTTGATACTACATCCATCCAGGTTTATCTTAAGCCAGTTTCGGTCATTTTGAAAATGATTTATGTGCACTGAATTTCTGTTGCGTTATGGATTTGAACTAGTTTCCAGTCACTTATACTGGTTTATGTGTAATATCTGTCCCTAGCCTCATAGTATGGTGAAACTGAAATGCCTGGTTGCAACCAAGAAATGCAACAGTACTTGAAAATGAACAACAAAATACAATCTGAGAACATTTTGAACTTGTGAAAAGTTTTTTTCAAAACCAGCTCAAATTTGAGGAACAATTGATGGTTCATTCTTCTTTCACTCAAAGAGGCTTACCTATCATTAGCAGAGGGCAAATTTGGTGCTATTCACAGAGGGGCTTTTTTTTCCCCAGAATAGTTCTTGATGTTTTGCATCATAGTGAATGTCCTTCCCCATAAGGCATGGCAGCACATTTAAAACTTGTCAAAACGACACTATTATTATATGTTGCCATCAATGTTAGTACTTAATGACAGGCCCTTTAGAAATACTTCAGACAGAGAAATAAAATTAGTTTTTCTTACAAGTGGTAAAAGCCTTTTATTTCTTAGAAATCTGAGCATCTTTTTAACCTTAAGCATATGCACGGTCCACTGAAGCCCTCAATGATTGGCAAGTACTTTGCTAAATCTGAGATGGATGAAGAAATTCTCTTGCAACATGATATCATTTCTTTTCGAAAGAAAATCCGAAGCTCCATAAAGATTTTTTTCTTGTTTGGTAAAACTGTAGTAGACTATTTGCTTTATCTGCACGTCAATGGATACCCTTTCCTAGCCAGCCTTTACTATGTATTACTCAGCATATTCAAATTTAGTATAAATTAGATTTACTTGAGTATTTAAGAAAATCCAGGCTCTCTCCGACTGCTAGTCAAATTGACGAGCTTCTCTATTGCTGGACTAAAATTATTTAAAATTCGAAATGTCAGAGAGAAGAAGGAGATGATAACAATGTCAGAACTCTTAATGCATCTCTGACTTTTTAGCAGTTGGCTGAATGTGAAATGTAAAACTCCATGATGTATCAAGCCCACAATAATAACTGATGAAAGACAGTTATCTCATGAAACTGTAGATTCTCTAGCCCTCCAAGTACTAGATCATGCTTAAATGATTCAACACATTTCTTGCTGTTCTATTTTTACACGTGTTCATCTTAATCACTTCCTTGAAGAGCCAACTTCTAAATGTCATGTGTTTTCATTCCCAGAACACAGAATCAATCTCCTTATATGCCTGAGTATGGGGCTTTTGCTTTCCTATATCCTTCCTAAGTGAATAAATCAATTTATACTTAACTAGCAAAATTATATCTTTCTCCCACTGTTGGCAAACTGCAAGAGCAGTTACATTCATTCTATGTCAAAAAAATTCACCTCATTGAGTACTTTATAGAGTCTGGTGCTGAACTGGTTGCAAATTTACTCTGTCAAATCAAATTAATCTTAGTTCAAAATTCATTCAGTTATGTTAAATGAAATAGGGATAAAACAAAAGTGTTTCAGAGGCCATGTCCAGATTAAACAGTGTATTACAACAAAACAGACAGAAAATTTATAGCATTAGTTCAGCTAGAGAGAAAGGTTTCCAGTCAGTTTTATTTTTAGAGAAGGGATTAAGGTTTTCTGTTTTCAACAAATATTTCATACGCTAAAGTGATCTCTATGAGTCAGTTTGACTAGTACTGTTTAGAGTAGGCGAGGTGAGTGCGTTCTCCAGCTCTGCTGGAGAAAGTGGGGCAATGGGTACCCTATATGCAAAATTTATGGGTCTAGAAAGAGAGCAAGGGAGAGGAAGCCAAGCGACAGGGGCACTTGCTTGGAACGGTGAAATCCTGCTGCCTGGAAAGGCTTTGCATTTTAGAGTCATCTGTTAAAACACAGAAATGACTCCAGTCCTGGAACCTCCTCAAGGGAATGGCCACTTCATTGGGCTACAGAGTCTTTATTGCTTTTACTTGTTCTCTGTCTACCTTCATGGATCTTGCATTCTTGGCTAATCTGTGGCCCATCTTCAAAAGGAATACTTGAGGGCACCCTCCCGGACTAACCCATAATTTGACAGTAAGGATGATCCCACATCCCACTTTTGGAGAGTGGGAGATATCGATTCAAGGAGAAAGAGGCCCAGAACCTAGGATTATATCTTTCTGAGTGAATTGAAACAGCCCCAAGGCTCTGTTCAAGCGGGATTATGGGTTACATTGTTTTATATTGAGCTCAACACCCAATACGGTCCCCAACCATTCAGGTAGGTAGGTACCACCTCTCTGGGCATCTGGATCCTGAGATAATAGAGGCACCCAGTATATAGCCCTGATGCCAATGCCTAAGGTCCCAGGAGGAGAGGGAAGTAAACTTCCCCTGCCCCCACCCCCACCACACACACTATATATATATATATATATATATATATATATATATATATATATACACACACACACATACCCTTTGCCTATCACTTCCCATGAGGTCTAAATATCTACATTTACTAAATGTGTATTCTAGGTGGCTAACCATGTTGGTTTTTATCATGGTTTTCCTGGGGCACCATGCCTCAGTTTTAGACATTGAGACACATAAGTCCGGATCTGATCCTAAATCTTTCTTTCATAATTAGCACAGGCACTTAAAACATTTCTGAATAAGGGATTCAGCTATCTGAATCACTTAGGCTACATCATGGCTTTTAGAGTAGGCTACATTAATGGCCTTTAGATACCTAAATCCCATTTCTTCTGTAGTAGTTACACACCTAAATATCTCTAAGTGCCTTAAAATGCTGCAAGGATTAATGCCTAAAAACCTTTAGAAGTCTGGGTTTATATGGTTTGAAGCTTAGCTACCTGAGAAGTGTCCTGTAATGCTGATGCTGGAGACAATTCACGAGTTCATAACCAATAGTTATGCCCTGAAATAAATCCGAAAGGCTGAACTATGGTGTCAGAATTGCTACAGTAATTCAACTGCATTGCTTCCTACTCTGTATTAGATATAGATGGAGAGTGATGAGGCGCTGCTTTTTATATCATGTCAGGCTTCATAGCTTGCTCTTCTGAACACATAAAGGGCATAAGATACCAAGGTAAAATTCAGGTTTGACCATTGGCTTCCCTAGTTTCTTCTGTCTACATTTAGACAAGCTGGGTAAAATCCCGGATGAATAAAGCCAATAGGATTTTACTCCTAAAACAAAAAGGAGGTTAAAAAATGCTGAACGCCCAGTGGGTCCAGTACGAGAGAATGGATCCAGAGAACAATTGGAAATGATATACCAATGATTTAGTTAGCTCCCAACTCTAAATTTAGACAATTGCTAGCACCTGTTTTTAAAATTGTGTCCCATAACATAATAGCTTTCCTAAACTGTGGTAGATAGTGCGATCAGGCTGTGTTGAATACTGACTCTGTTCTGCAGAGGAGAGTCCTAACACCTGCATTCCACTGTAACTATTCCCGTTCTGTAATTTTCAAGCTGAAAAAAGTATAAATCAAGTTTGTAAGAAAGAGTTTACTTCTTCCTTCTGGATGTCTGAGGCATGAAATATATTTCATGCACAATTACAACCTGTGGTCTATGGTTCGTCATAATTTATAAGCTTTTTGGAATAGCACCGCGTTAATGGCCTGTATTAATATTATATAACAAAGATCATAGGGTACAGAGAAATGTTAAGAGGATGTCACGTTGGGCAGAACAGCCCATGAGCAGTTTTTTATTGGTAACATTCAATGGCCTTTATACTTTTACAATGAATTAGATGTGCTTGTATCTGACACTTAAGGAATTAACAAGATCCAAATCATCTGTAAAAGTCTCTTAATGCCATGACAACTGATTAGAACTGTCTTCACTTGAAAGGAAGAACATTACCAGTCTTGCAAGGTACTGAGCATAGTAAGAGCCTATCAATTTTCGTGGGAATAGAGGGCTTACTAAGCATCCTCAGCCCTTCCCGGGGTCAGATCCCATTTCTAGAGGAAGGTCTTGGAAGAATTTGCTCTACTGGAACTTGTAGTAAGGTACTTGACATGCACACTCCATAATGCAGATGAATAGTGCTAGATGTTTACAGTATATTTCAGTGCAGCCTTGGGAACCGTCCCAACTCAATTTGGTTATATTAATATAGGGCTCCGTTCTCTTCATTTATGTCATTGCAGTTGCTGAGGGGAAGATGTTAATAGGCTGTTTAAAACAGTCGCTAGAATGAAATTATATCAACTTCATAAATTCTAAAGCATCTGATTTTATTTTTATGTTTATTTCTTCCACCAGGAAACCAAAGAGAAAGCTTTAGATCCCCCATAAATATTTTTATATGCTACATTGTTTTATAATCTGAACATTATGGCACAAGATAGTAAATGGCATTTTATGGGGGGGAAAAAAAATCAAGTACTACCTTTAGCATTGCCTCAGATTAATTGCATATCCCAAAGCCATTGCTCCTTAAACAATCATAATTTGGGAGCTGATTTTTTCCCCCCCTTAGGACTTTAACAAGTGTCTCAATATCATCTAGTATAAATCTGAGTAGGTATATTGCAGTCAATTGAACTATGAGAATTTATATCAGGCAGGGAACTAACTTACAATTGTCAAAGCCAGATAAAGCAGACATGAGGAATGTTAGTAGCCTTAGATCATCCATATGGTGACTTTATTATTTTATATAATCTTTATATAATGTCCTCATTGTCTTATTACTGATCTGGTTCAATTTTTATTTATTTTTTTTGGTGGGGGGGGTGGCACGTGAGAGTGAAGATTAAGTTGGTGGTAGATGGTTTAAGGACAGGTTTCTGTGGTGTAATGAAAAGGTCCTTAGAGTCCTTCCTGGTCATGCACTCCTTACTCAGGCAAAATCTAATCTCCCCACTTTGTGCCATGCTTTCCTCTTTCCATTCAGTCTTCATTAGAGAGAAGCTGAGTGTGGTGTCTCGATTTTGATAATTTCTTCTTTTCCAGTCCTTGTCATAAACTAGATGTTTTTGCAGAATTGTGCACAAGTGTTGGCTCTTTCCATTGCTGCAGCAAGCCACCTTCGTACAGGTCTCGCCAAGGAGTCTGCAAATGAGCATGTGCTCCATAGTCTGCACTTCATCGCACTCGCATATATTTATGTCATTAGAGTAGCCCCATTTCATCACGTTTGTTTTTGATCTTCCAGTTTGGCCAACATGGAAATGCCTGAATTGCCGGTGCACACAATCTCGATCTAGTCTTGAGAACCGAGGACAGATGGCTCAAAGGTGAGCAAAACAAAGGTTTCTATCACAAAGTTTGCAAAGGAGACAAGCACCTTTTTATATTACTGCTTGCCCCATGCTCATTAAAATGAAAGGAACCTTTACTGTATAAGAGCCAGATTTTATAGTCTCCTTTCTGGCCTCTCTCTCACTAAAATACAGCTCTCTGAATTGACAAAGAGTATTGAATAAAAGGAGGAAACCATTGGAAGGAGACAGAGGGAAGTTTAGCGAAAACCACGTTCATTTGTAGGCACATGATCCAGTCTTACTCAGAGTACTATTATATGGCTGTGGGGATGAACTATCACTTTCTAAATGAAACACCTTCTCAATGGAAAATTGTCCCTTCATTTTTCTAAAGGCTTTGCAGCACTGTTGAGTGAGATTTCTGTTTGCTTTGTGCTTTAATTGAAGGAAACTGTCTGCAAGTTGTAAGACAAGAGTAGGTTTGCATTAAGCCTGTTTGTGTAAAATGTCCTGGTCAGCTTGGTATTGGCGAGGGGTTTTTCCCCCCAGTCTCCTCTGTACATGTTGTTAACTGTGGTCTAAAAGCATCCTTTACCCTCCACTAACTGTTTAATCTTACTTTTGCCAAGAAAATGTATTGCATCTTGGCACAGAGAGATTTCATCCTCTAGAGGTATATATATATTCAAGCTTACCAGAACTCAGAATGTATCAGGGTCATTTATTATAGAGAAAGACCTGAGTCACAGCATTTGGACCTGGATGCTATTGGTGTTTACTTCACTGAAGGGTAAGGAAGTTTAGAGATTCAAGGAAAGGGACACAAATCATATAGCTACCAAGCATTTCAAGTGGAAGACATTGCATCTATTCAGAATTCTTTGGGGGCGATGTTAATAGAAGAAACTGGGCTCTGCTTTAAAACTGTGAGCTTCAGCCTCTGGACCAACAGACAATCTCTTTTAGGGCGTTCGATGGCATAGTGGGGATTTCAGGAATGGGTTGCTAACTACAATCTGTGAATTGCATTCTTTTTCCTTATGTCCTAGGACTTTGCTTGCTTGTAAGTGAGGGTGTACTGAAACAGCAAAATGGGGTTGTGATTGTATTGTGTGGCTAGCATGCCTGCTAGCTAGCATAGGTAACAGTTAAGATATATCTACATGGCACAATATAGTGCCACAGAGAGCTAGCCAAACTAGCTAATGGACTGGAAACAAAAGTAAACTCATTAGAACAGAAGAGTGGTTTGCCTGGGCTAATTAGCCCTGCAGAGAAACAGGATCTATTAGCCCAAACAGACCATCATTCAAACATGCCTATCCCACTTATGTACCCTGGTCATAATTCTTAGGTACCCTGGCTAGCTCAAGTATAAATCCACATAGCATTGCGCTGTCATACGGATAAACCTAGCACTGAAGACACATAAACTAAACTAAATTAAACTATAGGTGCAGTAGGACTTTGCAAATGGAAGATTAGCTGAATATCAAGTGTATTATCATTCTTGAGTTAAGAATCTTTCTTAAACTTCTTATCACTATTTCCAGCATAGTTAATATTTTCTAAAGCAGTTTTACTTCAGATTCTCCTTTGTAACTATTTTTAGAAGAAGAAAAAAAATACCTCAGTGGTTAATGGTGATATATATTCCAGGTATTGAATTTAAAGTCAATCCAATCTTGTATATGCACAGAATAATTTGCAAGATTCTTTATCTGGAGAGAAGGAGCTAAAATAATTGGCTCAAAGATACTTGTAATATAGCACTATAAGATGGTTATAAAATAGGAGCTTCACACCAAACTTTCACTTCAATGAAATAAAAAGGGCCTCTTTTAAAGAGCCCTGTTATATATTTTGAACCAGCTCTAATAACCAGCTCTACTGTGTATTAGTAAGATTTAGTACTTGGAAATTGTCATTTCAGTATTAGTATGCAATGCGCAACAAAGGGAAAGATGGGAAGTAGTAACGAGAATTACAGTCATTTCTTACTTCCTTTTCTTTTTGTCGAGTCATCTGTCTGGAGTTACATCCCATAAATATATATGCTACAACTAATGAGATTCCCTGCACCCTGCTGTATAGGGACTTCAGAGCAGCACAATTAAACAACTAGACCCCATTATACTGGTCCCATTGAAGTCAGCAGGAGATGTCTGCACATGCATCTGACAGCAGAATTTGGCTCTTCCAAATCTATCTCACAATGAGTGGTGCACTCACACTAAGCTCGCTGCAGGACTAGAGACTTTGATTATTAAAATAGTTTCTGCTGGGAGAAGTGATAGGTCCAATTCTTCAGATAAAGCTATAGCAATAATAGTATGCATGAGAGACTGTTCAGGATCTAATTTGGTAGTACTATGAGGCAGGACCGGAAACTTCAGGTGAGAACTTCTGCATTCAGAGGAGTATGTCTGCTCCTTCACTGGTTGTTTCCTAGGTTGGCCTCAAAGATGCATTAAAAAGAGAAAGATCCAGTGATCAAAACTGGTATAGAGGGTAATGCTCTTTAAAACCTGCCAGCGTGTGTTACTGTTGTATTAGCTCATGTTGTAGGAGTTTTATGGTTAAATAAACAAATAACATTTTATTGCTGACAATTTATACAGGTGTTTATGTTCCTATCAAGAACCCCGAGCCTTGCTATCATCTCATGAAAGGGAAGGAACTGACAATACAAAGAGAGACCAGCAGCAGACAGCTGAATGCA